>NC_137463.1:42329842-42568151 GCF_964235325.1 Thermobia domestica | reverse complement strand
CTCATAAATCATAGTTGTAAAATGTCAAAACATACTGTGTTAAAACAGCAGATGGCTTTTTCAAACGAAGGCTTTTGAGGTACAAGTTTTGTAGTCATACATGGTTGCCAGTGCACGGACTGCAGAGAGGAGTTTATCCAACGATAGAATATTTCTGTACCCCCAATAAAATAAGGAAAAGGCACGGAGCAATAAAACTACCACACGTCTTGACCACAAATTTAGGAGAGGAAAAATTGGCACGCGACACATTGAGTGACAGGTAATAAACCAACCGCTCAATGCGGAGAATCAGTCTCTTGAAAAATCTTCTATATTAATCAATACATTTTACTTTTTGTAAAATATTAATGCTTTCACAAGATAAATAAAACTGTCACTGTTCATTGGATCAGTCATAAACACACACACACACACACACATACATACATATATATATATATATATATATATATATATATATATATATATATATATATATATATATATATATATATATATATATATATATATATATATACAGTGGCGGATCCAGGATATAATCAAGGGAGGGGCTAAACCATAGTTTGCACTTTTATCCAGTGTAAAGCAGGATTGAAGCCCATTTTATCCAGTGTACACTTAAGCGTCCACTATATATATTTTAAATCAATTGATCAGTGTTGACAAATTATGTTCCAGACTGCAAATATTATCTTTGTATATATTAAAATTAAGCTACTTGAAATGAAATTTATTAGTTTAATTAGGAATGTCATTTATTTATTTATGCCCCTAAGTCTGAGGTGTATAATGAAATACTAATGGAAAACGTTCATTAGTAGATAACATTACTCCAGAAATGTTACTCCAGAATATGTTTCAATTAAATTCAATTTCTTTAGTCATTACGCAACACCAAGGTTATGAAGGACGAAACGTGGGCCTTGAACAGCCACCGGCGGGTGTACAGACAATCATATAAGATCAACTTTCTCAGAATAAGTATTTTCCACCACACTGTCTCACTTTCCAGAGAGTTGGATTAGAGGATCACGCAACTGTCCTGACATGACCAACTCAAATAATCTAAATTAAAAATATATCGAGTACTTAAGTCTTCCAAACATAAATAAATGAATAACCTACCCATTCTTTCTCAGTTTTATAAGTTTCTGTCGAAGGAGCATATATATCTGATATCTCGCTTATTGTTTAAGAACAGCGAGACAAAACTTTTTCGTATATAAATTTTATTTTTGTCATTATCTTTTCAATGATATATCAAATTACATACTTTATCATGTAAGATTTTCGGATAGCCACAGCAATAGGTTACACGGTGACACAAGCAGAGCACTCCATGAAAATATTGTTTTCAAAAGGATTGGAGACATCATCAAAAGGTTCTGTTGTTTTTCCTGCTCGCAATAATTTTTTCTTGAAAATGGTTTGTCCTGGAACAGAGTTGTAGAAATATGTGGTGATGCAGCTCCAGCGATGTTAGCTTCGCAGTCTGGATTTATAAAGCTGGCAAAGAACAAAAATTCTACAGTTATGGGTTTGCACTACTTAATTCACACACAAGCCTTAGTTTAAAAAAAAAAAATCAGAAAACCTGAAGCAGGCATTATCACTGGCTATTAAAGTTGTTAATTTTGTCAAGTCAAGTGCTCTGAATGCTCGCCTTTTTGAGATTTTGTGCTGTATCCATATTGAAGTTCGTTGATTAAGGAGTTTAAATACCACTTTTCATATCCCTCATATGTCTCAAATTTTCCGGTATTTCGAGATAGGGCCATCTTATTATAACAGTTGCAAACCAATCCATTTTTCCTCCCACCTTTCTCTTCCCCTTCTAAGGAAATCCAGAAAATGCAGAAACAATTTTTTAACTATTTTAAATGAAAAGTCTAAATAAAATAAATTATGTCTCTAAGCTTTAGGAATTTCAAGATATGGCTATCTTATTTTAACAATTGCAGCATCCACCAATTTTCTTACCGCCTTTTTCACTTTCTGCTTTTCTCTTCCCTTCTACGGGAAATATCTAAAAACGCTGAAACACATCTTTAATAACTTTAAATCAAAAGTCTAAATACCAAATTTCATGTCTCTAACCTTAAAGGATTTTGAGATATTTTCATTTTGTTATAACAATTGTAACCCCATTCCTTCCCCTTCTTCCATTCTAGGGAAAATACCAAAAACCGACGAAACACGTGTATAATTATTTTAAATGGCAAGTCTATATACCAAATTTTATGTCTCTCTCTGCCTTCAGAGATTCGGAGATATGGAAATTTTAGTATAATTATTGCCAGCACCCTTTCCTTCCTTCCATATCGATTTTCTAAAAATCTCTCCTTAATGGTATCCCACATTACAAATCCCATGCACTGTAAAAATTTAAAGTTTCCAGTCATGTAGGCCTTACTGTGTCCAGTGGTGGGTCGATGTGTCCGAGGTTCGATCTCAGCTCTTGGCAAGTGAGTTTAGTGACTGATAAGTTGTGTGCGCGAGTTTTCTCGGTATTCTGTTACCTTCGGCTTTCTTTATTCAATCATTATCATCAATAGAGCCCAGATTTCCATACATAAACAAACCCCAAAATATTCATGCAAACATGCACGAAAAATACAGTATAAAAATATGCACTAAAATATGCATTTAAAAATTTAACATATGCACTGAAATATACACTAAGAAAATAAAATATCAGGTTCTTACAAAAATATCTTATCTTAACGATCTCTGTTGCAATGAACTATCTTCCTTAAGTTTTTTTTTCTGTCATCTCTGTGTTTATCAGTAAGAAACGTTTTGTAGATCGAAAAGTTTCTTTCTAAATCAGCAGAAGTCACTCGTACATGTGAAATACATGAAAGTCGTCCTGTGTTACATTCTCTTCCCATTCCATGTTTTCACCATTAAGTACATTTGTAATGGCACAGATTGTTTTGTACCCGGATTTTTTTTTTTTTTTTTTTTTGCCAAATACTTTGCAAAGTTTATCTAACGCTATTTTGGCAAGACCATGAATTGTTTCACTAGACAAAGTCTGCGATAATTCGCCCAACAAGGAAAGTGAATGCTGCAAAGCCTTCTTACAGGATTCCAACTGTCTGACAACTTCAGGTATTGCCGAGAAATGGATATGTATGTACTTAATTTTGTTCTCAATGCCACTTGTAGAGAAACATTTTTGAGATACATAAATAGCGGCTGCATCATCGGGACTTAGTGAGTCTACGGCTGTCTTCATTGATTTTTAAGATATCTGTATAATACTGCACAGCTTGGAGCCACGAGCTCTTCACTGGATGAGAAGGTACTGGAACATTTGTCGCAACTTCGCGAAAAATACGTAAGCGCGATGGAGCTTTCACAATAATTTATTTACATTTAATATTAGCGCGTCTACTGCTAAATATTAGCATTTGGTTGTTTCAGTTACGCAACACTTTCTGCTATTATTCTGTACAACATTTTGTTCTTCTCTGCGTTTACAAACGGAGTCAGTTCACTTTAAATATAGCCTACTTTCATGTGATATACTCTCAAATATGCTAGTATGCAGCAATAAAATTCAGGAATATGCAGTATCCTGCAAAGTTTACAAAATATGCATACACATCGAAATTCACTCAAAATATGCACTTATATGCACCATTACATGCATCTCAAACGAATTCTTGCAAGTCCGTCGGAAGGAAGAAAACATTTTCCATACGTTCTTGCATGTCACTATAAACATGCATTTCGCATATAAATCCGGGCTGTAATCATCAACGTCTTCCTTAACCTCAGTGCATAATCATGGGACGCTAAACTACTACTACTACTAATAATAATGATAAGGATCACATTATAGTTTTATAACCAACATTACACACCTAATTCATGACAATAAATTTACTCTTCTAGTCAACTCTAGGACTTGGTACCGTACTTCAGTGATTATGCATGTATCATTCAATTTTAAAATAGTTTTGAGTGTACCGTTTGTTCCGCTAGTCCGTGAAATATTTAATAACAATATTTAAATACTGATTCTTACATAGGGTACTTTATTATTATTATTATTATTATTATTATTATTATTATTATTATTATTATTATTATTATTATTATTATTATTATTATTATTTGAATTTTTACTACCTACATGAATTACTTTTCTCTGTCTATCTATACTAATACAATAAAATATCGTTTATGTGTGTCTGTTTGTCTCTCATCGGCTTTCCGCAGAGAAAGACGTGACCTAGAGCTATCAAATTTGGTAGGTTACTAGATCTAATTCTATATGAAGCACTTTCTTTTTTATTTCGCCACTGAAGACATTATAGAGGACTCGAAATTTATGCATAAAGGGAGATTAATAATTCCCGGGAAGCCGGATATTAGTGTCTAATTCATTGTTTTCGGTGTCACTTAGACGAATAATAACACTCCCGAAGCCGTTCAAGTTATATTCTCTACCCATTATCATCGAGGGGGACGGAGAGAAAAACAGCACATCCAAAATCACCGATATTAGTATCGAATTTGCAAGCTGATTGGTGTTAGTCATGATGACATTGAAGCCCAAGTTTAGGCAGAAAGGGGCATATCAGTTGGCCTGGGAATAGACAGGTACAACTAGGCGCGGACCAAGGCAAAATTTTCACCCGGGCAAAGTGACTTTCTGTCACTTTCTCCAAGTTCTAACATATATTTTACATTTTATTCGAGTGATTTTAATATTTTAAACCCATTGTTCAAAGAGAAAAATTAATATTCAAATACATGACATATGTAGATATATTTAGTACTTAAAAAATGAATATGGTATCAGATATATTGTGTTTATATTATTATTATTATTATTATTATTATTATTATTATTATTATTATTATTATTATTATTATTATTATTATTATTATTATTATTATTATTTATGTATCGATATCTAACAATAAAAACAATATCGAACACCATTTATTGAATACTACTAATGCTGACATGATTAGTGCTATATAATCAATTGTTTTGTTATCAATAACATCAGTAGTAGTATTCAATACCACCCACTACCATAAATCCCACTATGTAACAATCTATTCTAATAACGTGAAATACCAATAAAGACACTTCACATATGTTGAATGTCTTTTACGCACAGCAATATAAACTACCCTTTTTAAGTAGGTCCTACTAGTTGAAGTCCATAGCATTCATAAAACATATCTCATGAATTTGTACAAAAGCTGAACACTCTTACAAGACTAAAGCTTAATAACAGGTTTTATTAAGTATTAGAAATCCTCTGACTTTGATAAGTAAGTAGATCATATCAATGTCAATTTATGGAACTTTATGGGAAAGAGCGTCCATGTCTTTTTCTTCCATAAAAACAGTACCTTAAAATCTTGAATAATTCATTCAAATTAGTTTTCTAATTTTGCAACATTTAGCCTCAGGCGTGATAATTAATAGTGTAACAAAATTTAGAAACTAAATAAAAAGTTAAACTTTACTATTACTGAAAATTAACAACAAATTAAACAACTTTAAATATATTTGTTTTCAGCACTCACAACAATTAAAATATAATTTTCCAAGTTTTTTTTTTTTTTTTTTTTTTTGTCTGCAAAATACCTAACAATGACATCTGTGTCAATGTCTTGAAGAATGTCGAACTCAATCGGCATCATGGCGATCCCCACGAGGCGCTCCTGGCACATGGTAGATCTCAAATAATTTTTAATTAATTTTAATTTTGAGAATCTCCTTTCGCTTGAAGCCACGCTGACAAGAAGAGGGGGCGGCCCCCCAAACCCCTATGGATACGGGCCTGCTGGTTACTCCTTAAATATTTTAATACTTCAAAGCAAGGCTGACATTTTCTTTGTAACTTTGGGAGGGTGGGGGGCATTAAGATGTGTTTGGTTGCAAATAAGGGTCTAAGAAGGCATATATAAGGATTTTAAGACAAATTAAATTCAAATTATGCAAAATATTGTATATTCATAAAAAATATAACAATAAAAAATATTCAAAAAATACACGGGGGGCCACATAAGCATTGGAAGGCCCGGGCCCCCACGTTCTCCAGAATCGGCGACCTTGCTTCAAGTTTTTTTTTTTTTTTTTTTTTTTTTTTTTCATTTTCACCTGGTAGTAGGAGGAGTAAAACCAATAGTTCCTGTTGAAGTTGGAAACCCTCAATATCACAATGCTCTAGGTCAGCAAATTTCTTCATCAGGGTATCCTAGTCTTCCTTTTTGATCCTGTATAAAAACCCAAATAGGTCATGTTGTTGGGTCGAAATGAATGATTTTACAAGAACTGTGCATAGCGATACAATAACATTTCCTAGACACTACTTTCAACAAAGGCCGACAGTTAGGTGCGGCGGCATCGTATCTAAGAAAACAAAAATAAGTTGTGCCTGTTAACCCTCCACTACCACTGTCACAGGGATTTTTTACCCCTGGAAACTTTTACCCCCTGGAAATCTTTACCCCCTTGTCGGTTTCTGGTAATTTCAAAGGAAAAGTCAGAAATTACATTAAAAATTCATATTATTGAATGTGATCTCTCAGTGTATGCACTCACTTTGGGCAAGATGGATTTCAATCCGAAGATTTGGTAGGGGGGTAACAATTTCCTAGGGAATTTTTACCCCCTATAGGTTATTGATTACTTCAAAGACAAATTCAAATGTTACATTACAAATTGATACCACTCCGTAGCATCTCTTAACAGACACAGTCACTTTGCGCAAGATGGCTTAAAATCTGAAGATTTGGTAGGGGGGTAAAAATTTCCTAGGAAATTATTACGTCCCTCTCGGTTATAGGTTACTTCAAAGACAAACTCAAATGTTACATAATCAATTGATACCACTCCGTAGTATCTCTTAAGAGACACAGTCACTTTGGCCAAGATGGCTTTAAATCCGAAGATTTGGTAGGGGGGTAAAAATTTCCTAGGAAATTATTACATCCCTGTCGGTTATTGATTACTTCAAAGACAAACTCAAATGTTACATTATCAATTGATATCACTCCATAGTATCTTCTAACAGTCATAGTCACTTTGGGTAAGATGGCTTGAAATCCGAAGATTTGGTAGGGGGGTTAAAATTTCCTAAGAAATTTTTACCCCCTGTCAGTTATTAATTACTTCAAAGACAAACTCAAATGTTACATTATCAATTGATACCACTCCGTAGTATCTCTTAAGAGACACAGTCACTTTGGGCAAGATCGCTTTAAATCCGAAGATTTGGTAGGGGGGTAAAAATTTCCTAGGAAATTATTACCCCATGTCGGTTATTGATTACTTCAAAGACAAACTCAAATGTTACATTATCAATTGAGATCACTACATAGTATTTCTTAAGATACAGAGTCACTTTGGGCAAGATCGCTTTAAATCCGAAGATTTGGAAGGGGGGTAAAAATTTCCTAGGAAATTATTACCCCCTGTCGGTTATTGATTACTTCAAAGACAAACTCAAATGTTACATTATCAATTGATATCACTCCATAGTATATCTTAAGATACAGAGTCACTTTGGGCAAGATGGCTTTAAATCCGAAGATATGGTAGGGGGGTAAAAATTTCCTAGGAAATTATTACCCCCCTGTCGGATATTGATTACTTCAAAGACAAACTCAAATGTTACATTATCAATTGATATCACTCCATAGTATCTCTTAAGATACAGAGTCACTTTGGGCAAGATCGCTTTAAATCCGAAGATTTGGTAGGGGGTAAAAATTTCCTAGGAAATTATTACCCCCCTGTCGGTTATTGATTACTTCAAAGACAAACTGAAATGTTAGATTATAAATTGCTATCATTCCATGTTATCTGTTAACGAAGGGACTCACTTTGGTCAGGATGAGTTAATATCTGAAGATTTGATAGGAGGGTAATAATTTCCTGAGACATTTATACCCTCTGTCAGTTTTTGACTACATCAAGACGAATTGAAATGTTACATTATAAATACGTATTATTTCGTGTTATGTCTAAACAGACGGACTCACTTTGATCAAGATTGCTTTGTATCCGAAAATTTTTGAGGGGGTAATATTTTCATAGGGAATTTATACCCCCTTATCCCTTCTTGGTTATTTCAAAGACAAAATCTAATGTTACTTTATAAATTGATTTTATACCCTGGTGTCTCTTAACAAACGCACTAACTGTCGGTAAGATGTTTTTATATCAGAAATTTTATAGGGGGTGATTTTTCCCTAGGGAATTTATACTCCTGTATTGGTTCTGTGCTATTTGAAGAATAAGATCAAATTTGTACATTATAAATTGATGTTATATCGTTTTATGTCTCAACATACACACTCACTTTAGGGACGATAAAGGATGGTTTTATTTTCGGAAAGTTCAATGGGAGAGAATATATAAAGAAAGCTAAACGTATTTTTATTTTTAATGAGATGTTGAAATACCAAATTAAATGAGCGGAGTTTAATAGAGTCCGAAAATTTACACGTTTTTATAAGATAATTTTCACCCGTATCCTTCGCTTCCACTTCGAAATTCAAAAAATCTTTTTTTTTTTTTTTTTTTTTTTTTTTAAATCTTACGTCTCACATCGTATGTACTGACTAAGCTTTAAGTTTCCAACTGGTAGGACTTGAGAATCTCCTTTTTACAAGCCTTGTACGTTGTTCTGGTGGCTAGCTCGCGCTAGCTAGCTACGCCATTTTGAACAGTGTTGACAACTTTATCAATGTTTATTATATCTCCGGTACGGTTTTAGATATCGAAGTGCTGTGAACGGTAAAATAATTTGTACGTTCATAGCAAACCATACATATAACTAGATATAATATTTACCTAAGATTTTTTTTTTAAAAATAAAGACTTTCAAAAAATTCAAAATTTTCAACCCCTGTAACTTCGTTTCTATTCATTCGAAAAACGTCATACCATGACCATGGTATTCAGCAATAAATTTCTTTCGATGTACACTATCCTGTGCATCTCTGTTGTGCTGTGTCTGCGTTAGAGGCTTCCAAACTTCGGATGTTTGTGATACCATAATATCTTTAGCTTGTAACATTGATTAATAAAAGTGGTATTTTAAGTTTACATTTGACATGTTGGTTTGAAATATGTAATAAACTGACGTAGTGCCATTTGAAAAAAATATAAACTTGTATTTGGTTGGCAACACTGTTGTGAATTTCTGTCTAAACCCGTTGTAGCGGATGATCATGATAATTTGTCTACCATGTGTATATAAGGAGAGAGAGAGGAATAAATTGCAATAACGTTGTTTTTAGTTGAAAGATGTGTTTTATGTTTTCAATCATTTATGTTATAAACTGTGTAATAACAGTTATCAAGATTATAAGGCAACTAATATCTAATATTTTACACTACAAACTATGTAATATTTTGGAATCAAATTCTGCTTTCTCAGTTGCAAATAACATACTTTAGAATTAGATTTACATACTTTTGTTTCAAAAGATTGTTTATTCTGAATATATTTTTCTTCCCACGTGTTCCACACTGTCAAAAGAGTCAAATCGAGTTTCAAAATCAATACATTCCTTTCGACGCTACTGAATCCTTAAATCTCCACTACTAGTGAAACAAGTCAAGAGCTGCTTTCAGGAACGGAACTATGAAATATTTTTTAACAGTGCAGTGTTTTGGAGGAAAGTTTCTTCCTCCTTTTATACTAGGCCGCTAAAATATAAGATTTGAATTGTTCCTCTTGAAGAGCATCCTATACAAATTTCATTGATATAATAAGAAAACAATTAATAAAAAATAACACTTTGACACTGCAACCATCTTAAGACACGTAGGGGGCGCGGTGGCTCAGTGGTAGAGCGTTCTCCTCCGGTGCTTGGTGTCACTGGTTCGATCCCAGCTCGCGTCGTGTGGAATTTCTGGTAGACAAACGCCGTGCTCGTGGGTTTTCTCGGGATTCTCTCGTTTCCTCCCATCTTCATCCCACCATTTCATTCATTTCTCATAATCACCGTCTAATTTAACCTAACTGGCATAACTGTGCGACGTAAAACAAAACATTTCATTTCATTTTTTTCTTAAGACACCCTCGTCAGACAGCAAATCACGTGCAAAACTGGAAAAGCATTTATTTCCTAGGAAAACATTACCAACTATCAAATTTTGGGTTATGAAGCCAAATTTTCGGACATAAAGCAATCTTGCCCAGAGTGATTGCGTCTGTTACGAAATAACACGGAGTAGCATCAATATACAATACAGTAAAACCTGCCTTCAACGGGCCCTTTATTAAACGGAAAACTGTCTTAA
The DNA here is from genome assembly GCF_964235325.1 of Thermobia domestica. NCBI lineage: Eukaryota > Metazoa > Arthropoda > Insecta > Zygentoma > Lepismatidae > Thermobia > Thermobia domestica. Next base: position 42,557,854 of record NC_137463.1, on the reverse strand, counting down.
AGGGAAATATTTCATGGTCCCATGGATTTTGGAGTAAAAGACATGTAAAAGTCCCTTCATTAAGCGGAAACTGTGTTATGCGGACAACGGAAAGCAAAATAAACCTTTAACGGAAAATTCTGAGTTTCAGACTACATCGTTTAGAAATTTTTTTAACATCCTGTGAGAGGGTAAACATATACTGTCTGCGATAAATACTTCGTTCTTTTGTTAAATCTTTATGGGCAGTGTTGACCTTCGCCAATCACTACTCATATTCAGCTCCCACAATTTTTTGCTAGTCCTACGTAGCATGTCAGCTGTCAGTCTTCTTTGTAGGCGTACTTCTGTTCCGCTTGTGTAGCAACTAACGACAGCCAACAAAAATGAGAAGAAAACTGACAAAACGAAGTTCTGGAAAAAAGGAATTGAGGTAAAGCAGAAGTTATATATCTCCATCACATGTCGTGAAAACAAGGAGGAAAGAGTTCAGAGGACTTTCAAAATTCCAGAGGAAGCTTTTCTGTGTCCTGAAGTATACCGCAGCCAAGTAGTAACAATGCATGCAAAAAATCCTGCTTGACTATTGGGAAAAATAAAGGAAAGTGTGCACAGCATATTTTGTGTTCATTTTAAGTTTTTTTTGGGTATTAATCCGTAGAAGGAAAAAGTACTGTAATTGAACAAGTTGCGTACATCAATATATTTTCTCATTATGTCCGTTATAAGCATATATATACTTTTTTAACGGAAAGGTCTATCTCCATTAAGCGGAAACCTGTCTTTAACGGAAATTTTTGCGAGTCCCGCTCGATTCCGCTGAAGACAGGTTTCACTGTATAACAATTGATGTTGTCTGTGGAGTAACCAAGAACCGACAGGCGGTATAAATATCTTAGGAAAATATTACCCACTATCAAATTTTCGGACATAAAGTCATACTGACCAAACTGAGTGCCTCCGCTAACAAACAACACAGAATGGTAATAATTTATAATGTAACATTGGATATCCTTGAAGTAACCAAAACTCGATATGATGGTATAATTTCCTATGAAATTATTACCCCCATACCACATCTTCGGATTTAAAGCCATCTTGCCCAAAGTGACTGTGTCTGTTAAGAGATACTATGGAGTGATATCAATTGATAATGTAACATTTGAGTTTGTCTTTGAGTAATCAATAACCGACAGGGATCTAATAATTTCCTAGGAAATTGTTACCCCCCTACCAAATCTTCGGATTTAAAGCCATTTTGTCAAAAGTGACTGTGTCTCTTAAGAAATACTATGGAGTGATATCAATTGATAATGTAACATTTGAGTTTGTCTTTGAAGTAATCAATAACCGACTGGGGGGTAAAAATTTCCTAGGAAATTTTTACCCCCCTACCAAATCTTCGGATTTAAAGCCATCTTGTCAAAAGTGACTGTGTCTCTTACGAAATACTATGGAGTGATATCAATTGATAATGTAACATTTGAGTTTGTCTTTGAAGTAATCAATAACCGACAGGGATCTAATAATTTCCTAGGAAATTGTTACCCCCCTACCAAATTTTCGGATTTAAAGCGATCTTGCCCAAAGTGACTGTGTTTGTCAAGACATACTACGGAGTGATATCAATTGATAATGTAACATTTGAGTTTGTCTTTGAAGTAATCAATAACCGACAGGGATCTAATAATTTCCTAGGAAATTTTTACCCCCCTACCAAATCTTCGGATTTAAAGCGATCTTGCCCAAAGTGACAGTGTCTGTTAAGAGATACTACAGAGTGGTATCAATTTATACTGTAACATTTACATTTACCTTTGAAGTAACCTATAACCGACAGGCACGTATTAATTTCCTAGGAAATTTTTACCCCCCTACCAAATCTTCAGATTTTAAGCCATCTTGCGCAAAGTGACTGTGTCTGTTAAGAGATGCTACGGAGTGGTATCAATTTGTAATGTAACATTTGAATTTGTCTTTGAAGTAATCAATAACCGACAAGGGGTAAAAATTCCCTAGGAAATTGTTACCCCCCTACCAAATCTTCGGTTTGAAATCCATCTTGCCCAAAGTGAGTGCATACACTGAGAGATCACATTCAATAATATGAATTTTTAATGTAATTTCTGACTTTTCCTTTGAAATTACCAGAAACCGACAAGGGGGTAAAGATTTCCAGGGGGTAAATTTTTCCAGGGGGTAAAAGTTTCCAGGGGTAAAAAATCCCTGTGACACCACTTTAAATGAGTAGCACATATAAACTCCAATAACATTCATTGCCTGGGAAAAGTTTACAAAGAAAATGGGCTGCTATAAACAATATTAAATCCCCCTCCACTCTCTCTTGTACATGCCATGTCTCCATTTGTCGATACAGTCCCCTACTAATATGAAACTCCCTTCTTCCATGGTGGAATGGAAAAAAGATTATCTAATTGACGCTGGTTTACAACAATATAAACAAAAAAAAAAAAAAAGTAGAGAACACGTTATAAAATTTGCTTTTTGAGACTCGTTTTGGCACCCCCTGACTGTGGCGCCTCGGGTAGTTGCCCGGGTTGCCTGGCCCTTGGTACGCTCCTGGGTACAACGCCAAGGGAACTACTCTTCCTTATTTATTCACTTAACATATTTCTTTACTTTCAAATCTATCTTTCTATATTGTATAAATAAAAATGAAAATGACAATGTTGTGACTTATTAACTCTTCAACAATAAGACTGATCTCGATCAAATTTTCAACATAAATGAGGTCTGGGATGATTTTCATAATTTCATTTTGATGGTGCAATTTGGGGAGGGGGAAATGTATAAAAATGAGCGAAAATGAGCGATATTAGTGCCGAATCCATAGTTTTTGGGGTCGGTGAGATCAACAGTGACACTTCGATGCCGTTTCAGTCCCTATTAGTACTTCTAAGAGAAGATGGTACCATATAAAAATAATTGAAAATGACCGATATTAGTGTTAAATTCATATTTTGGGGGGTCCCTAAGTTGATTGGGGACAGTTTTGACGCTTTTTATGTCCAACATGAAACGCATTCTCCCCGTGCGAAGAACGGATATTTAAGGTAATATGTATAAATTCAATGGCTCATTCACTGAGTCATTCATAAACAAATCTCTCTGTTATTAGACGAACTTTGAAATTATTTATGAATGTTCTCTTTCTAGTCTATATTGTAGATAAGACAGTTTTTTTTTTTTATGTAGTTCCTAAAGCTAAGAACGAGGGGAGAGCTTCAATGATCTTTGCCCTCGACAAATCTCCGAAACTACTCACCGTACAACCTTAAAATCTTTTGTTTTCATCACACCCTGGGCTGTAGACTATACGGGTATTTTCGTAGAAATGCAACTTCCTATGTAAGGGAGGGAAGATTGTTTTCTTGTCGTTCAATACAATTTTGAGAGTAGAACTATTACATTTTGAGTAAATATTTTTCTTTCCCTACTGCAGATTTTTTTTTTTTTTTTTTTTTTTAATTGTGACTTTCTAAAAAGATGGGAAAAAGGGCTTTCTTCTTTCCGTTCTCCAGATCTTTAACCCTATTAACTACAAAACCTTGAACAATTTGCTTAAGCATTTTCAATTCACACCAAGTGACTTTGCGAAATTTGAGCTTCAATGTGAGACTGAGGCTTAAACTTATTGCCTTTCTGTTGGTCTTTGAACTTTTTCATAAATATTCTTGATTCACCGACACGGGATTTTTGAAATGGTACCACTAAGAAAAACAAATAAGAAAAAAAAACATGATGTAATTTTTTTCATTCTGGATTTCCTAAAACATTAGGTGCCTGATCTTGAAAACTTTTCATTTCTACCTTCTGAATTAGACACGGTTTTACGAAATGAGATCTTCGGTCTGAGGAAACGGTCTGTATCTCTTCCTTCTCATTCCCCAGATCTCCGAAATAGGTGTACATAATCATAATTTTTTTATATAGATATTAGGGTATACATTTATGGGTAAAACTTTTTAAAAAAATGAATCATGTAAGAAGGTGGAAATGGGGTTAGAGGTTTTCTCGCACTAGAAAGTTGAAATTTTGTGAATATATAATAAACTGTATACTTTAAGACAGAATTTGAAAACGAAATCTTTAAGTTTTACGTCCCACGGTTATGCCGGTTAGGCTAAAGGAGACGGTGATGATGAGAGATGAGTGAAATAGTGGAATGAAGAAAGTGGGAGGAAACGGGAGAACCCCGAGAAAACCCACGAGCACGGAAGACAGAATTTGAGTAATAACTCCAAGGACACGAGTTAGAATCAAAAGATTTCGCATTATTAGTAATTTGCTAATTTCTTTTGAGTGAAATGAAGTGAAACTTTTCAGTTTAACGTCCCACGATTCCTCTCTTTAGGCTAACGGAGACGACGATTAAGGCAAGTGAATGATGATGGAAGAATTGGTGGAATGAGAATTGAGAGGAAGTGGGAGTATCCTGATAAAAATCACGGACACAATGTTGTCCACCATAAATTTATGTGGCCGGGGATCGAACCAGGGACTTCACATACCAGAGGTAAGCGTATCTATACCACTGAGCCACCTTCCTCTCCCTAACTTCTTTTGAAACTAACTATATTTTGGCATGCAGAATATTAGTATATTGTGCGAGAGATCGACTTGGTCAAGTTTGGGAACTGAGAAAAGACATTTAAAGGTGCTTTACGGAAAATTAATTTCGATGAATATGAAATTTAGTAACAATTTTCGTTGACACTGTGAAAATCTTTTGATTTCCGGTGCAAGAAATTGATTCACCTCAGTCTCAACTTTGATAAAATACATTTAAAAAAATAGATTTTGGGATTATGCGTATCGCCTAAAAATTTTGCCTAATGATTTACGTAGATTTTGGTGAATCCGCCATTTTTTGCTGCTATAAACGGTCTGATCCAGCCTTAACGTTGCGAAAAGTTATTTAGGAGCTGTTGCGTGAAGTTTTACGTAATTCCAGGGAAATCAAAATTCTATTAAGAAGTGTTTTAAATGAAGAAAATTTGCACATATATCAAATATTTTTTCATAAACCTAATTTTTTCCGTGCGAAGAACGGACATTCTCCTAGTAATTTATTAAATTACTTGCTTGATTTGTCGAAAGAAGATGTTTACTTTAAGATTAAAATTGAGTAAGACATCATGAAAAAATAAATATTTCCTATGTTGAGATATGTGCCTGAAATTATATGAACCTGAAAGCATAAGTCACCATTGCCATTATTTTTCTGTGACAATGAACTTTCTTCCCTCTTAAGACACAAGGTTATTTACTTTGATTCATGTTGTATGTTATTTGAAGCTTATATCTTGTACTATACTTGATTTTGATTGGAAATGCTGTGTGTTATTTGATAGGAAGTCTGATAACATTTTATATTAAAACAGAGAACTTGTTTTTATGCCAGTTTCAGTATGTCCAGACGTGATTGACATTATAGTTTGTTGTCTTGAGAATAAAGAAAAGCGCCTTTATTTCTCCGAGACGAACATACTGCTTATTTCACAGATGTTCATACAACAGATGAGTACCTGGTTGATCATTTTTACACTACACAGCATGTGACTTGGTCCCATGAGGATCTTCGGTATTCTTGTTCCTAATCCGCTAGAACAAGACCTCGTGAGAAACGCAAGTAGACAACTCACCTAGTAGTACTATACATCCTTTGTATCTAACAAGCATAAGCTACGTATATTCCTAAAGTAATATATCTTGTCCACCGCCTCCTACCTCCGATCCACTCCCACTAGGTGGATCGAGGAGGCAGTGATTTTGATATTACCACTTTGCCTTGCGCCTTACGCCGCATGGGACAGTGTTTCAAAGAACAAGTGCTTCGTGAAATAAAGCTGACTCATATTGATAAGAGAGGAACTGGAAGAAAAGAAAGGTTGCCTTTCCTACAAGACGCAGCTTGAAGAATACGAATCTATAAATACCACATCCACAAAATATCGTGTTCATCTGAAAGAAACCATAATACTCTTTTAAACGGTACCAGATCCATAGCCGGCTACTATTTGAAGTAGTGTGGAGAGAGCGGGAGAGAAATATAGGAAAATGGGTCATTAGGCTATTTAAAGTGCATTGCATACCAATCTACAACTATGTGCGGTCAATATACCATGAAACAATATAAGCATTCGTTCTTAGAATGTTAGGCGAAAACACAAAATAAGCATAACATATGATGAAAATCTATTAAGCAGAAAAGTGGTGAAACGAAGTATTCAGACTCTTATACAGTATTTTACACTACAATAATGATATACAGTACAGTACAATGATAATAGCCACGATCGGAAGAGAAATGATTATGATCGATCATATAATTGAGGAATAATCCTCGAAACAATGTTGTAATTAATCAGAAGAAAATATTCCCCAAAATGAATATATTTTTATTCTTTTCTGAATAGAGAAATAGTGATAAACGTTCACACTTGCAATGGTACCTAAGGCATGCCCAATCGGACAAATTTTACATGTTGACTAAGTTTATCCCTGGGATATTTATAATATTCCTCAAATTCATAATTTGTAATTGAAATGCTAAATCGTATTCCTCTGTGTGTCTTTTTCAAACAATTGCTCGTCTTCATCCCATACAAAGTTTATATGCATTCCTTGCACCGCATTGATTCCCTCATAAAACACCTGATCATCCTTGAGAATATTCGACTGTTGCCTTTTATTTCCATTAAGCAATATTGTACTGGAATGTACGATTTTAGTGTATTGCTCTTATGCCAATTTGTTTCATTTTCGTGCATTTTTTCACATTATATTTCTTATTCTTTTCCTTGCTTTGCTCTGCTCTGAATTTCTGGATTTTCTGTACTCTCCTTCAATAACGTGTATTCTGTCTCTCCTGTTCATCTGTTGTCGAAGCCTTTTCGACATATTCTCTTCTTTACCTACATACTCGTTAATGAAGACACTCAAATATACTGTAGAAGAACTGAATAATAGAAGTGATGCTGGATTTGGTTCCCAGTCAAGGGCGCCGATCCTGGGAGGGTGGGGGAAACCCAAAGCTCATGTGACCCCTATATTTTTATGAATATGTATTTTATATGTATTTTCTCTTGTTATATGTATTGTTATATGCACTTTTTTATGAATGGCCCCCCCCAAAGTTACAGAGAAATCGGCGCCCTTGTTCCCAGTAGGGCTTGCCTGAGATACAGACTTCAAAAGCAATTTGGATTCCATTTTAAATAGTATGTCGCGTAACGTATAGCCTCTGTGTTGAAAAGAATATTAAGCTCCAATCAATACATCTTTTTTTTAATTGCATATATTAATTATTTTAGATTTTTATGTAATGATTATTTATGGTGTTTGCTTGTCTCTCTTCCTGTCGCTGTTTGAAATTCATTCAAGATGTAGTATTATTTTTCAGCTTCTCAAAATCCCATGGCCAATATAAATTTGAATTTTTCGATTATCACGTCAAATGTAACTGACATTTCATTAGTACTATGTTATCATTTCAATTAACTTTGGAGAACCTTTGATTACTCTTACTTCAATCATACAATTTCTTCCAAGACAGCATTTCCTAAACTATGTTTGACGGCTACCCCTTCGTGAATCCTATATACTTCACGTTTCTCCTCTTTCCTGCCGCTCATTGATCTGACCCTTTTTGCGATTTCAGATACTGCATTGAATTATTGAATCTTCCATAATAATAATAATAATAATAATAATAATAATAATAATAATAATAATAATAATAATAATAATAAGAAGAAGAAGAAGAAGAAGAAGAAGAAGAAGAATCTATAAATTACATTTATTTCCAGCAAGACTTCTACAAACGCTTCTATGTTACAACATTCGTAATGTTTGTAACCAGGTGAAATGCCTTTAGGCATAAAAAGACGGTGATGATGAGAATGAATAAAATGATTCAATGAAGAAAGTGGGAGCAAACGGGAGAACTCCGAGAACATCCATTCACATGGTGTTTATTTATCATAAAACTCAATTGATACCAGCTGGGATCGAACCAGAGACCCGGTGCAGAAGAGGTGAACGATCTACCGGTAATCAACCCGGTTCCAAACCCATCTATAAAAGTGTAGTGATAATTACCAACTTTATTTTTTACATATGTTTTAAACCCACCATCTTCCTTAGGATTTACCCTTTAATAAAAGCTAGATGATAAAAAGCACCTTAAAGTAGGTGGGCAGAATCTGAATCCCATGTGATCCAATCGGGAATTGAACCCTTTTATCTTATGCCGCAGTCACATTTGCAGATCATATCCACGAGGTATCATCAATTGACGTGAAGTTCCGCAATTCTATTCGGGAACGGAAGTTACTGAGCTTCCATTAGAGTTCCAAGCCTTGAACATACCCTATATGAATTGACAATTGACTATTCTCTTTTGTTGGTATTATTTATTTATTTGTTTCAATTAAAACGTTTAATACATGTTTGTCTGTGGCTTCGTATGTTTGTTTTTACAGTATCATTTTAGAGGTAAACAAATTTAAAATGTAGTTCAAAAATATTAATTCGTTTTCTGCATGCTTACAAAAAGTAAACAAAATTAGGCCTAAACATACATCAAAACGTAACTTTCCGAAATTATAAAATTAATAAAGGAATTATTTTATTTTTTCTCTTCAAAATAATGTATATATGAGCGTTGTAAAGAAAACATTATTGCTTCGAAAATCTGCGGAGTATTTTCGCAATTGAAACAAAGTTAGTTATTCCTTTTTTGGAAGTAGCACAAACCACTCCTTTTCACGCGTAATGTAATACGTGTTAGCACAGAGTTGAGGGGCTGGACGCAATTTCCTCTTCTCTCGCCCGCAAGACGTATGTAACTATAGAAAACAAGTTGGTTTTTTTTTTTTTTTTTTTAAAGTTACATTAAAAGTGACATTACATTGTTCACAAGGGCAAGCATTTAAAGGGCTGTTCTGTGAGGGAGGCGAACGCTTGACAGATACAAGCCAGAATACTTGACAAGCGTCGTGACTTCCCTACGGTGCTAAATCTCTCTTGAACATTAATGAAGGTAGTAGACTCCATATTAAAATAACTAACATTTTTTGTTCCGTCGTTCCTATAAAGGAAGAATGTCAATAATATTTTTCCTTAAATGTTTTTTTTTTTCGTATTAATTCACTTGTTGTCTATATTATAGAGTGCAGACAACAAACGGAAATTAGCACAAAAATATTAAAAAGACATTTTCAACAACAAAACTCCCGAAGATGAAGTTATTCTATTCTATTACTAGCAGCGTTCACCCCGCTTCGCTGGGGTCACCCCGGAACGCAATAAACTTTGTTACTTAGATAATTTTTACTTTTTCGCTTTCAAGTGATATGATAAAAACCATAGAAGATTGGAGTAAATGTTAACATTATATCGCCTGTCATTTATGTTAACCCGCCGAGTGACACGGTCATGTGGGTTGCATATAAATACGGTTAGATTTAGCTATGATGAGCTAACAAAGGATTTGTACGTTATGGACACTTGAATGGTCAATTATCTCAAGACACTGGTAATTGAAAATTAAAGTGATATGATAAAAACCATCTAGGGTCCAAATCTTAATAACCCCCCAAAAATGAAAGAAATTGGTTCAGCCGTATTAGCGTGATGAGCTAACAAAGGATTTGTACGTTCTCTTTTATATATATAGATTCTATTCTATTGCGATGAGGCCTTCTCTATTTATGGTCCTTTAACAAAACTACTAGGTATTTCATTGTTCGTATTTGAAAATTTGGCGTGCCCAAAATTTACAGATACAGTATTATGGATAAAACTGTGCATACTAATCAATAGTTAATTAAAGAAACAAGAGCAATGACCTACAAATTGTTTGTACGATACAAGCGTTAGGCGATTCCAACATTTTAAAACAAGATTTACACAAAGAATCTGATAACATTCTAGTATGATTTGGATTCCACATGCTTGCTATACATGGACTTGCGCAATACCTTTTTACTTATGATGTTCAACAAGAATTAAAAAAAATAGTGTTCATACAAGTCGCATTTAGTTCGAGATCCAAATCATGTTAATTTGTGATGAAAGAGAGCATATTTCCTTCCCTCTGAATTCTCTCCTACTGTTTTCATTCTGTTAATTATTTAATTATCATTTACTTTCACTTCAAGTCAAGCTCCTTAGTATACAAGGACAACTGCAAAACATGCAAGTTTTCATTTTATCTTAGACCAGACGCAGTTGTTACTTTTCGAACTTTCTTAACTTTCCAACTCCCGTATCGTTGAAGCATTAAAGACAATAGTGAAAAACCGTTTATCAGTATATGAGTGGTCGAGTTGCAAAACTCATTAACTGCACCAGAAACAGAACAAGGAGAAATAATGAAAACATCATGTCAAACCCATAATTTTAAACTTCTTCTGGGAGGACAAGCATTAATATTTGGGCTCCTAGAAAAAAAAATATGAAGCAATAACCCCTATTAAAATTTGAAATATGAAATTTGGGCCCCTCCTAGAATTTAAAACCGTAATTTACATTTTTATTACTTCTAGGGCCTCAGTTAGCGTTTTACTGAAGCAGGGGCTAGATTACAGTTATGCTTCATCTTAGGACATTTGCATCTGATATTTATTTAACTTACTGCCAAAGTTGTGTATTAATAGAATTGTACTTTGTTTGTCTAATGCAGTGCTTCCCAAGTTTGTTACTTGGCGTCCCATTCATAAAACTCGCATACTTCAATCACCCCCATTCCTCACCCTTTTTGCTCGTTTACCATAAATAGTTTTTGGCTCACCCCTTCTGCGACTTCTCAAATCTTCGATGATAATAATAATAATAATATAACTTTTACATTTTTTTTAAAAAAAAAAGTCCCCATAAGTATCTATACAGTTTTTGCATTCTTGAAAACCACGAGTCAAATATTTTTAAACATTAGTTTTGTGGAATATCAGAAATCTCATTACTATAACTATACTCTGCGATAGCCTCTTCACTTGTTTAAAAACTGCTTTCTAGAAGCTTTTTCTTGTGTTTTGGGCACTGCTAAATCACACGGAGCTAAATCTGGAGATAGCCGGGTACGGTAAAATATGGACACCCATTTTCTGTAGAAATTCTAAACTTTTCGCTGCTATGTATGACCGTCCATTGTCGTGACAGTGAAGGCGAGACAGTGAAGACTTTCTGTGAGTAGATCTCCAAGCTTCAAAGACACTCGGAAGGTAATAAGTAACGTACCACTCTGTTGTCACTGTAGGTCGATCATGCAACTGTATAGTTTCTACATGGACAGTCTTAGATAAAAGAAATGCCCATAACTTTACCCACGGTGCGTCATTGTTTCAATTTCGAAGGTGGAGTTACATTTCTTTTTGCAATAAAAGATTGGAAATTCGACTTTTCCTTGGTTCCGTATTATCAAGAGTTAATTTTCAATTGGAAAGTTTTATTTTACGTATGTCGTTTTCTGAGTTCTATTATAATTGTTGAGATAATTTTCTTTAATCTTCACTCCGAAAGACGGCTAATAGTTTTATACACTCAACAGATTTTACTAACGCGCGCACGTTATATAATATATGTAGGTTTACGAGAAGTATTCGAATATCCTTCCCCTTAGAATATTTATTTCAATGAAAGTTTAATAAAAATATGCAGAAAATACTCTACTTTTGACATAAATATTGAAAAACCCTAACCTCACAAAATACTCCTTTAATCAAATTGATATGAATAAAACACCCTGCTTGTGAATACTACCTACCTTTCAAAAGGCATTAAAAACGTATCAGACGTTTTAATGACCTCGAAAATTACGAATTAGACAAAAATTAAGTATTTTTTAATATTTTATTTTTCACCCCCTCCCTCTGTAATTCTCTGTTGATGGGATGAACTTGGGCTTAAACGTCCTTGGGAGCGTCACTATTCATTTCAGCGACCCAGAAAACTATGGATAGCATACTAATATCAGTCTTTGTGCATTATTTTTACATGCCATTCCACGAAACTCCCATCCATTGAAGTATCTTACTTACTTCCACAGTTTTATCTTTTTTAATTATTTCTTTTAATATTGAAATTCATATGAAAGTTTCGTTAAAATAGCTCCAGAAGTTCGCTGGAATATAAATTCATACACGTACATCAAAATATTTATAGTTGTGCGACCAACGCCTTCAGTGCTGCCCTTGTAAATTCTCAATGCAGCTGACATGCCGTTTATGCCTAAACTTCTGTTTAAATACCATTGCTATTGTAATCTAATAGCTTGACGATTACAAACTATAGATTCGACACTAATCTCAATCATTTCAGACATTTCATTTTTCAATCTTGTCAACCTCATACCTGTGGGGACTGAGTTTGGAGTTTAACGCTATCAGGGCACGAAGGCTCAGTGGTAGATTGTTCACCTCTGGTGCGAGAGGTCCCTGGTTCGATCCCAGCTCTCACTAAATGGGCTTTGGGGTGGAAAACACCATGTTCGTGGGATTTCTTGGGGTTATTCCGTTTCCTCCCACTTTATTCATTCCATCATTGTATTAATTTCTTATTATCACCGTCTCCTTTAGCCTACCCGGCATAACCGTAGGACGTAAAACTGAAAGATTTCATTTCATTTTTTAACAGTATCAGGGATTCTATACTAATGTTACATGATGAGAGATATGGTCCCGGAAGTCCGTCGTTCGATTCTGGTGGATGTCACTTACATTTATTTTTTTTTTCTTTCTTCAAGAATATTTGAAATGTAGCCTCAAGCTTCTTTGAAGCAATTTGTAATACTTTTCTGGTTCATTAAACTAGATGCAATGGCAGAAGTCCTTTACCCTGCACATGTCTACACCTTATTCCTTGTCCTGCCTTTTTTCCCCTTACTTGCTACTTTTCACATTTCACTTCGAGTCATATTTTGTTTTGTCACTTTGTTGAGTCAATATTCTGAAATTGACTAACATGCCTGATAATGCTCTTTTTACTGAGTGAAGTGATTTATATCCGCAAACATAAACATTATTTTATTGTGGAAATACTTATTTTCTACGTTATCAGCTATATTGGTGAGTTCACGTTGGACGATGTCACCTCCTGTGAGGTTCATTGAGGGTAATGTTTGTGGTACTGAACTTTGGAGGTTTTTGTCCTAAACCTTCTAGAACTTTCTATTTTACGTCAAGACAACGTGACTGTGGGTGTTCTCGAACATTTAAGTTTTGTTGCCTTTTATGGAGAGAAGAAGAAAAAGGGGTTGGGTTTTGTAAAACCAGCCTCTGAATAAAACCACGAACACCGAGTTTATCGGGGAAGTGGGAGTAAGATTTTGACGGAGAAAACATCGTTAAACGACACGTCATGGAGACACTTCGATACTTGAAGGTATTGTAATTAGCTGACATATTGAAGGAACTTTACATTTAAAACCACTGCAATTCTTCAAGACCTAACATTCTAGTCTACCTACCCAAATTCTGCTGCATCTTTTGAAATATGTATTTTGTGTATTTCATTTATTATTACAACATTAACCCTGTTAAAGCTACATCCAAAATTTAGTATCTTTTGCATTACATAAAAGAATTATACAATTTAATTATTCATGTTTCCAGCTTTTCATAAAAGCTGGTGGTGGAGACAACATCCCCAATCTGTTGGGCAACAATTTTCTTACTGTATTAGGTTGCCTTCAGTGCATTCCTACTCTATGTACGGTGATGCAACATGGTGGAGATGCTGGGTAATAGGGCTTCAATCGTGTAATGGCTATCGATTCGATCTTTTCCCTGCCTTTCGAAGTTTTATATTTAACAAAATAAGAATTAGCGTTGTCCTTTCGAACAACTATTGCTGGACCAAAGAAAACTCCTGAAAATGCTCTGGCGTGGCCACGACGTCTAGTTGGATCATAAATCCACACGCGTTGACCCTCATTATACGTCACTGTTGTATGATGTTTCTCATATGACTTTTGTGATGTCCGAAACCTATCAAATAATTTATCCTGTGCTTTCTCTCTGATGTTGTGAAGGGTTATTAAACGTTCTTCGTTGGAAATATGAAAACAAGGTCCATTTATAATCGCTTGATGTTCTAAGTATGGTTCAAATCCATGAAGAAGATAAAATGGACTGTAAGATGTTGATCGTTTTTCATTAATTTCACATGTCAATTCCTTCCCACCACCCCAGAGGTACTAATGGGCAGAGATGCCGTCGGTCAATGAAATCTTGACCCACCACCCATCGCGACCCACGACCCACCATGACTCACTCTGACCCATCACCCACTATGACACACTCCGACGCACCACCAATCATAAACCACTCACTCACTGTGACCCACTCTGACCCACCAAAACCCATCGTTATCAAGTCTGACACATGATCCATGGCCTCTAAAGTGTTTACACTTGTAATAAAACCAGGCTGTGAAATTCTGACTAATCGGAGTTTGTATTTCTATGATCAATCGCTCAAGCACCACTCTGTTAGAATATCGGTGGATTTGACCTTTTTGATATAAAATGGTAGTGTTTGTCATGGTCTAAATTAAATTTCAATTAAATTATCATTGTATTAAATTAACATTTCCTTGTTGAATTATTGATACTTTTCAATGGAAAAAGGATGAAATTTGAGTCTGAAATCAAGGAAAGTACACTAACGTAAAGGGGAAAAAAGTGTAAAATTTTCCATATAGTTATGCGTACAGTCCAAACTTAAAATTTCCGTGTAATCAAGCTTACAGTACAAATTTTGTGTCTATTTTTCTCATAACTTTATGGGTTGATTGCCCCCTGTGGTCTAAGCGCTCCATATAATAAACATAAGATTCAACAATAATAAGAAGCAATGGATATATGAAGCGTTCTCAATTAATTAATAATTGTTTCTGAATTTGTTCTCAACTAATATCGATCGTTTTCGATTATTTTTACAAACCAACCCACTATCCTTTTTCCATATACAGAAAGACCCTGTTCGATTCCCGGCGGGAGCTCATGTGGTTCGGATTCCACGTTAATCAGTAGGTCCACGTCTCATATAGCCTCGCTGCTGAAAGGGACGCTAAACTAAAATCAACAACAACAACAGAAAGACCCCCCCCCCATAAAGGAGAATTTTTAAAAATGCTAGGACACGTTCTGTTCATTTTCAATAAAGAGTTAACACACTGAATTTCAGCTCCGTAAGTTTAAGGACTTGCGAGATACTTAAGGATGGGCACGAGTCGAGCTATAACTCAACTCGACTTGAGTTTCGAGTCGAGTCAAATTCAATTTTCTTGAGTCGAGTCACTGTTTTGAGGTCGAGTTTCGAGTCGAGTCGAGTTTGATAAATGGCTTGCTCGTTCAGCTCGTTTTAACTCGTTTTGAAAGCATCGCCAGATTAGCCTGGAAAACGAAAGCCATGAGGAATGTAAACAGTAATGCGGAATACTTTTAATGTTGTTCACGACAGGGACGCACCTCGTCTCGTACTTTTAGTGCAGCTTGTGGGGAACTTTTAGTGCGTCTCGTCTCATCTTGATAAGGAGGCAATAGATTTTAATAACGAGACTGCCTCAAATGTCATGACCACCAATATAAGTATGTAGTTCTTACCATCAAGGCTGAGACCTGCACGGTCTAATGTTTGAGCCCAAATAGAAGCTCAATCCGGGTAGTAACGTCAACCGACTCGGCTCGGTTCAACTGAGCGAGCTGCTCGTTCCGGCTCGATTGTGATTAGCCATCGGCTCGGTAGGGACAAGCCATCGACTGAGCCGATGGTTCGAGCCAGCTAGGTTGGGATGAGCCACCGACTCGGCTCTATCTAGCTCCGTTGAAACGAGTCCATCGGCTTGGTTCGACCCAGGTCAAATGAGTCGATGGCTCGAACTGGCTCGGTTGGGTGATCAATCAGCTCGGTTTGGTTCGGCTTGGGTGAGCCATCGGTTCGAGCCTGCTCATTTAGGTGAGCTGCTGGCTCAGGTCACTTCTCGGTTCGGCTCGATATGAATGAGCGGTGAGCCGAGCCGTTCGAGCTGTTGAAAACCATAAACCCAGGCCGAGCAGTATTGAACATCTTTGGCCGGCGCCCTATAACTTTTAACAACTTTTCGCTCGAGTCCGAATACTTATTCCTCCGGAACTCAAACCCAGAACCTCGTGACCGATGTTTTTGCCTCCTGAAGACTTTTCGAAGACCGAGAACTACAGTCAACAAGTTTTCATTATTCAGATACAAACCGCCTACCTTTCATGGTTATACACGGTATTGTTCTGATAATAATAATAATAATAATAATAATAATAATAATAATAATAATAATAATAATAATAATAATAATAATAATAATAATAATAATAATAATAATAATATAAGAAGTAGTAGTAGGAGTAGCATAATTGATAATTATTTTGTCTCTGTAGGATACTTGAAAAGAGTACTTGGAACTACACACAGGGTTTAGCTCGAATTGGCTCATTTTGACTCGACTCGACTCGAAACGGCCCAAATTCGAATCGAGTTGCACGAAATTTTCGAGTCGAGCTGAAAAATGTCTGTTTCGAGTCGAGCTGAAAAATGTCTGTTTCGAGTTGAGTCGAGTTTCAAAGAAAACTCTCCCGTGCCCATCCGTAGCAGATACTCATTTTTTTTTGCACAAAAAATCGGATCCCCACTACCCCCTTAGGATATGTTTTATAATAAAAGCTATGTGATACCATCCCAGTTTGGATTAAGACCTAAGCCAAAAGTCATTTCATTTGACTTTTCAATTTGGCCGTGATGGTTAAGCACACATAATTACATTGAAATTTTTATTATAATAATTTATATATTACAGTAATTCAAAAATTTTTATTTTCAGTATTTAGCTCCTCTAAAAGCTTACACGCTGTTTCTCAAAAGCCAAGTAGTAGTATAAGTCCTATTGCTTTTATTACGATTACAAATATCAATATCCAAAAATGCCTGAAGTTCTTTTTTCACTTAAATATACTCATCTCAATTAAGTAAACAGAAACAAATGAAAAAGGAAAGGAAATGAAAGCCATGCAAGTGAAACGTAGACAAATTCACCAGTATTCAGAAGATGCTGTCTATAATGCAGAGAGTCGAGCCATGGTGAGTGGTGGGTTGCAGTGGGTCATGATGGGTGGTGGGTCTCAGTAGGTCACATGCTGTTGACCCACGACCCAATGACCCACTCCATCTCTAGTATGAAACACTGTGACCTTGAACAATTACTATTACCAATATTAGGATTAATTGCATTTTATTTTCACTCACAAAGTTTTTATTTAAATCCCTATCTTCCGCACCAATTTATAAAATTCCGTCCATATGTCCCTACGGTTACCAGAAATGTCTAAATATTTCTAAGTTAAAGAAAGATACATATCCCTACAGTAGACAACACTTATATTCACTGTAGTTAGTTACCATACAGTGAGCCAGCAAAACTAACTTTTGGCAACCAATTAGTGATCAGCGTGCTGTTGTCAAACCTACGATGAGTGTTTCAGAGGATGAGTATTTTGTAATGATGAGGTACTCACTATAGTCACTAAGATTATTTAATACGTTATAACAATACATAAATACGTGACATTAATTATAAAATTATCTTAGCATGCGTGTTATTGATAATCGTATTAATTGTTATTACGGGTAAAAGCGGATCTGAAAAGGTAGGGGTATGGTAGGTAGCGGCATGAGGTCGCGCCGTCCCCTTGCCTATCTTTGCCCATTGTAATTTTTAGGAACTGGAGGGACGCCGTACATATTTTTTCAAGGTCGGAGGACGGTATCTCCCCGCGTTCCCCCTCACTTTTACCCTTAATTATTATAAATAAATATTAATAATGTGAATATATTCTATTTGGTTCGGATGTTCATGTATTCACCATCTAGTTCATAATCTTTCAGAGTTTAATAACATTGTTTTACTATTACAAGAAGTTCTTTATATATATACCCACCTAAAGTTTTCTCTTTGGACTCACAAAAATTTGCTCACCACTGTGCTAGGATATAGGATATATATTTTCACTGAAATTTGTTGGTAATTATGAAAACACGAAATAAATTCTTCAATATCTTGCTATTTTGAAAACTTAATATATATATATATATATAAAGCAGTTCGTACATTGTCAGAGCCGTAGCTAAAGAGGGGGGCAAGAAGAGCGGTCGCACCGGGCGCTGATAGTAAGGGGCGACGAACAAGCAAGAAAGAAAAAGCGCTGGAAATGAGTAAATGACAAGTCATTCCAAAAACTTATTGGTGTCCTATTAAATCAATATGTTTATCAGTTTGCAAAAAAATAGATTTAAAAAAAATTTTTACTCGCTCCGCTTGCAATTCGAACGTTTCAATAAGAGTGATTGCAAGTTTTAACTTATTACTTAAAAAATGTATTGTATATGATTTTTTAATAACGATGTGATATACAAGGTAGGGTGTAATAATATCTTATAGTGTACGGAGGAGCGTTTTCAAAATCGGAAACGGTCCAAGTTTGAAATACGTGTTCGGCATTGCGATGGTGATGAATTTGCTTAGTTAATCATATTTTTTTACTCAATTAGATTAACCACGATGGCGAGAATGAAGATATGAAAATGAGAGTAGCAAAGAGACATGCAAGTTGCTGTTTGCGCAGGAACATAAACCAGTTGAGAATGCTCGAAGAGTATTGCCAGAACTAACTTAGAACGAATTATTTTTTCCCGAAATTTATATGAAATTTAATAATTAATTTATTTGTTTAAATTCGATAGATAATACACTTACATATTTGGAACCTGCGTATTAGAGGATCTATTGAATTAGCTATATAGAGCTGTCACATTTTTATCACCGTATATATACTAAAAATGCAGATATAACAAGTGGCCATCGGTTATTATTTGGTACCAAAATGTTCACCATTCTCTTAGGTATTGATCAACAGCAATATCATCTCACTATCATTTAAGGTTCCCGAGATATGGCTCCTTAAATCTACCGAAATCGGAACTTCTTCCAATATCTTGTAAACGGTAAGAGTGACGCAAAAAATGTCATCATTTCTTTCAGGTAGTTTTTGATGCTCTATGGAATGGACGACTCAAAATTGAAAAAAAAAAATGCAGATATCAGACACACAGACATAGAGAATTCAGTAACCAACTATTTAAATTCGTTGAAAATGAAGGTAAACAATGGGAATAATAACATTTTTGAAGTTGAAGCAGTTGTAGAATAGGAGCTTAAGGGTCATAACTTAACCCAGCGAATTTCGTCTTTTTCAAAGACGGATCACTATCAGTGATTTTTTTTTTCATTCCATTGACATATGAAATGCTTCCAATTTGAAGGAATTTGTTATGATTTCTCCATCAACTACTTGTATCGCCAGGATATATCTTCTCTGCATACCTATCTATCTAGTTGTGTATTATTTTAATTGTGTGGATACATAACACACTCTCTCTCTCTCTCTCTCTCTCTCTCTCTCTCTATAATATGTATGTGCGTTAGTGTATACCAGACTAGAAATAACTCCCTCGTGTGTATAGCATACGCACCTTTGGGGTGGGAGGCCCAGGTTCGATTCTCAGCGGGAATTCATGTGGTCCGGATCCCACCATAAGCTGTAGATCCACGTCTCATACAGCCTTGCTGCTGAACGGGACACTAAACTCAGATATCTAATCCAACCCAATAAAATGAGAATCAGATAGCCTATTATACTTATTTCAAAGTGAAACAGTGTTATGATTTCCATTGGTTATTCCTTGCAATTTGCAGTCACTTCGAATAAGCATACAGGTAATTTTATGAACTACAACTTGGGAAAATATGTGTATCTATTTTAACTAATTGGTTCATTATCCAATCATTTGTCTCTTTTTCTTATAAGCATTACTAAAATATTTATTTAAAACATAATGCAGGCAGAGAAACAAAGAAAAATTAATAAACAGTACGATAAATAAAGTAATAAATAATAACTATTCTTGTATAATAACTGACTTTTTAAAGTCGGATTTTTTTAAAAAAATAGTAACTCTCGGTAAAAGAAATGTTTTAAAAAATAACACGCCTTGAAAATGAAACAAAACAAAGAAAACTACAAAACAAATATATATTTACAATAATATTATGGAAAATTTTCTACTTTAAAATCAGACAAAATTAACATGAAACGCAAGAAGGAATAGACATAATAGCTTCAATGAATCTGTAAGTATTGCAGCAGGTAAGAAATATGACAATTATTTGAGCTGACTTTCATAATTCTCTTCGTTGGCTTTTGCTCCTCGTAACTTACGTTGGCTAAAAAGGTCGAAGAACTTAGGGGTGTGGCTGTGAATCGAATAAAGAGCTTTGTTTATGTCTTTTGACGCCAACTAAAGACCCGATGACCGCGTGAGCAGGTAGGGAGAACTAAACTTCCTTATCCTTTCCTCCTGCTTTATTGTCAATCTTCGGTTTTCTTTAAAACTGGTATTCATAGACGGCACCTGTTGGTGAAAATCATCTCCTTTTAGAAGAAAGAGCTACTACATGTGTTTGTCAAAATAATTTATTGGGGGGTAATCTTTGTGTATAAGCACTACTTGAACTCGCTGAATGATCACCCTGTCCCTTACTCGTACCTTTATATTACTGGCAACCCTGAAACCAACTTAAAAGACGGTATCCTTTTGATAATATATCTGGTTCCACAAGAAGGAAAGAATAAAAGCGGATGTCAATATGATTTATTGGGGGGTAGTTTTTGGCTGCTCATCTTGTACCCCCCGGTAATGCATGGGCAGCTTCAACTGTGGGCAGCACACCGGCTAGCATGATCAAGCAAGCTTTTGGAGGCACGGACCTCTGGACTCCTTGCCCCCAAGGATCAGTGCCCGTTCAATACTTTGCACCTGCGTTTCTAAAGCTGTAGTCCTCGAAGTATTTCTTTATGGTCTTCTTAAGTTGAACATGAGTTCAAAAAAGAAATTTTTAAAAATTAAGATAATTGCTTTGAGAATCCCGAACAGGTATGCGTTATATAAAATGAAGATTACCTAATTTAATCAAGTTTATACAAATTCTAATAGCGTGTATAGATGCATTGTTATGCAATAGGGTGGGTCAAAAAAGAAGATTTCTATCACATCGAATTCTAATAGTGCGGAAAAGTTGGACCATCTATCGAAACGTGTAAGTGTATTTTTTTTTTATTTTTTATTTTTTTGAAATCGCGTAATATCTTCAGTTCGCGCATCCAGGTTAAAGTTTTACCAAATTGTCAAAAATCGTACTTTTTTTTGGAACACCCTTTATAGAACACAGGTTGCTTCTGATAGTTGTAATAGAGCGCTAATTTTCAAGTAGGCATGTAACAATACACAGAAGAAAAGAAAATCAACATCAGATAATAACTTCGATTCTTGCTCTAAGGTCAAAATCTCATGAAATTGTAAAAACTCGTACTTGTTTGGAACATCCTGTATAAAATAGTTTATGTTGTTATAGCCCTAATAGGGCTGTGATTTTCTTCAAGCATGTAGCAACAGTCACACAAAAAGAGATCGAATACATTCTTCACGAAAAACAGAAATTCCACAGTGTTTCATATCCCCATTTGTAAAATGTATATTTTTTTTTCTTCAGAAATCAGTTTTCTTCAGACATCCAGGCCATATAACGCCTAGAACTGGATCTGCAAAGCATATATCTGAGAGTATACTTTCTTATTTAAGTGACAAAGACGTGGACTTAAATGATCTTGTTGCTATCGGCTGTGATGGGACAGTGGTTAATACTGGATGGAAAATTGGGATTATTCACAGGGGTGGACTGGCCATAATCAAGTACCGGCCCGATGGCCGCTGCGCCCTCCTCACATCAGTACCTTTGCGCCCTCCTCGGGAGGGACTAAGACCCGTCTTAGCCTCGGGAAGGCGCACAGTTTCCTCTCTGAACACATTTTTTTTAAGCAATGCTACATAATTATTTTATAAATTCACTAGCCTTTGACCAGCTAGAGCCCCACCCCAGACCCTGGTATTTGTTCGGCCTGCGGCGTCGCTCTTTCTGTTTTCGGCGTGGGAATGCTATTAATGATATTAGATTTACCCCTAAATATATAGATTTGACTCTAATATCGGTCATTTTGGACGATTTTTACATATCACCCTTACCAACCCCACACTTCGCCCCAAATCTCAGTATTTGCTCGGCCTGCTGCCTCGCTCTTTCTGTCTGGTTTTGGAAATGTCATTATAATGATCTTAGGGACCCTGAAATTTATAGATTTGACTCTCATATCGGTCATTTTGGATGATTTTTATATATCAACCCTCCCGCCCCCACTGCTCCGCCCCCAGATCCCGTCTTTACTCGGCCTACGGCCTTGCTCCTTTTGTTTTAGGCTTTGGTGGTACCATTAATGATCTCAGCGACTTCGAAATATATTGATTTGACTCTAATCTCGATCATTTTGGATCATTTTTACATGTCTTTCCCTCCCACTTCCGCCGTTAGGGGCGCTAGTGGTGTTATATACCAAGGCTGTTTTATGTCACACTATAACCTATATGTTTCCAAAATTTCGTTAAAATTATTTTTCTCGTTCTTACGTTATACCATTAAAACCATTCGTACTGTTATAACCCCCATTTAAATAGCATTGGGTTCAAGTTTTCACCCCCTCTCCCTCTGCAAAGGGGAGCGTTGGGGGCTACTAATTCCAACAGTGTTGATTACCTGGTACCAAAGAATATTTATGCCAAGTTTGCTCAAAATCGGTTGAACTGTCTAGGAGGAGATGTGGAACATACTCATACATACATACAAACATACAATGGCATTTATAATATAGTGGATATATTATTTTACGTATATATGCACATTGAAAAAGTATACATATGCAAAATTATATGTTGCCCAAATATATAATGTATATAGAATATACACTTCAAATCAAAACAGCAATTGCCAAAGAAGTTAACCAAGCTGGAGTTTTTTCTGTCATGATGGACACGACCCTAGAAGTCTCTTCATATGACCAGTGCTCCATAGTGCTTCGGTATGTGAACAATGGATTTGTTCAGGAAAGAGTTATTGCTCTCAAACATGTGATTTCAACAACAAGAGAGAGCCTCTTTCAAACCCTCGAACAGTCTTTGGCTGAAGTAAAAATACCTATCGAAAAATGTGTGGCAGACGCTTTTGATGGAGCGTCAAATATGAGTGGACTATATAAAGGTGTGACAGCAAAGCTGAAAGAGATCCATCCGAAACACATTTACATATGGTGCTATTCACATGTGTTGAACTTGGTGATAGCTGACATCGTCCAGAGTTTGGGTGTTTGTATATCTTTCTTTGGGCTTCTCCCGGAAATTCAGATATATTTGAAAGAATTCCAGAAACGACTTGAGGTGTACTTGGAACAAAACCCAAGCGTCCGTCTTGAGGCTATTGGGATAACTCGATGGAGAAGTAAAAGCAATGCTGCTGTAAAAATATTTGGACACTTTCATTACTGGGCACCCGACTCAAAGGATGCCAGACCAAGAAAATCAAAACCAGTAAATGTGGAACTCGTAGCAGCTTTAAGTGTGATTGGCAACTCGCAAGAATTCAATTCCAAAGTCAGAGATGATGCAATGTCTCTCATTCAAAAGTTGTGCTCTTTTGAGACTATCATTGTGACTATGATATTTTTATTGATTTTTCAGCATACCACACCGTATCAGACTACTTGCAAACAAAAAACTTAGACTATGTCCAAGCATGGCGCCCGATATCCTCAACTTAAAATAAGTTGAAAGAAGCTAGGGGCCAGTTTGACCAAGTCTACAAAGCAGCAGAACATTTTGCAACAGAAATGTCAAATAGTATTGAAGGACTCATTACAGATGTTCCTAGTCTAGAACAAGTTATTATAGAAACAGAATTATCTGAGGTAGGATGTAGAAAGAAAATGGCAGGGGAATCAGCTTCTGATGAAGTAATTGAAGACAGTAAATAGATTTGAAGTAACCGTTTTCAACTATGTTCTAGATCAAATTTCTAATAGCATGCAGGAACGATTTGCTGAAAATCAAAGCTTATACTTAGATTTAGAGTGTTTTGATCCTAAGAAGTTCAAGAGTTTAAGTCTGGCTTCGTTGTCACGAAAAGAATCACTGACATACACACACATCCCACCAAACCTTTCTGAACGTGTTTCAATGTTGTGCTCACTCTTGTCCCCGTAGCTCTCTAAGGTTTATTTAGTTACTAATTCGGCCCGAGAGATAGCCATGATCACAAGCATATGTTAATTTTTCCACTCATATTGAAATCTTCCACTTTGCGTTATTACACACAGGTAGAAAAAAACTTCAGTCTTATGAAAACCACTAAAATTATCAGTTAAACCGGACATATTAAAAAAAAAAAGAAAATCTAGATATTAGCCTATCAAACAAGAAATGGATTCTTGCTGGTCCAGTGACGACGCCAACTTTAAGTTCTTAGGGGGGCAAAGGAGGGGCAGATACATTTTCGGGGGGGCTATTTGCCATACCAAAAATGATATATTTATTACGTTTGACTTATTTTACATTACATTGTGTATTTCGTAGCTGTTTTCATATTAGACCTATACGGTTACAAATTAAACTTATTTGAAGTAAAATTTGTAACTAACAAATAAGTAACGTCTGCACATGAAATGTTTTTCAATGAAACTTTTGAAGCCTACACATAAATTGAATTACTTTCGCGTATGCTACAAGTAACACATTCGTCTAGTACTATATGCTACGTATCTCTCTCTCTCTCTCTCTCTCTCTCCCTATATATAGAGAGAAAGAGAGAGAGAGAGAGAGAGAGAGAGAGAGAATTTACGAGGAGCTGCTGAAAATGTCATAGTCCAATCCAGAAGGAGTGTAGGTATTAGGTAGAAAAATGAAATCGTAGTTTAGAAAAAACATATCTCTGTATGTAGAAATACAAATTTTCATATTAATAATGAAATTCTCATTGTTTCTTAGGCCTCTGAAGTGATTATGTGTGCCCAAACAGATAATTTCACGAACATCCAAATCCTAACTGATATAACATTTTTGTTCCACCAAAGAAACTCACAGAAGTAAATTAATTAGGAAAATCAGTGAAACACCACGGGACTCCCCTCCGTTATATACAGTGGTGAAGAAGTAAGTGGCTTAGTAAAAACGTGGCGATTTCTCAACAAATTATGCTTTACACCCAGGATGATTAAAATAGGGTGACCAGACATACTCTTTTTAAGAGTATTATACTCTTTTCGAAGTTCATATACTCTATACTCTTTTTTCTTCTCAAAAATATCGAATTATACTCTTTTGTGATATTTTCAATTTCATTTAACGTTTAATGCATTTTCCCATTGAAAATCGCATTTTTTTTCCTGTAAAAACTAGGATGTTGACAACACAGTTTAGTACTTCGTAGTAGCAGACCCGCTGCTCTGTGCTGCGTTTCTCGTCCTCGTTGCATTGTATGGTTGCCAATTTTCTTTTTGCAAAAGAATAATAATAACAACTACTTAAACTATTTTTATTAGTTAGTACTAAAACTATAGTAAAGACAGCAAAATTAAAGTGATAGATTTATCCAAACTTTCAACGTTTTAATTATTAAATTGATTGAGCACCTGGATTGATTTATATTTTCGGAATTCATATATGGTATTCGTACAGTTCATGGCACGGAGTTTTGTTTTCCCTTCAAAGCGAGTCAGCTCTTGGTAGTGGGAATCGCGCAGTGATTATTATTCTAATTAACGTGCGTTCGTATACTCAATCAATTATATTATTCGAGGATTAGGAGGATTTATTTGATTAACAATGTCGCGAGGAAAATGTCAGTATAATCAAGCGTTTGAAATAAGCTATCCTTGCATTAAAAGGGCCCGCAGTAACGATGTTTACAAAGCATGGTGCACGGTGTGAAAGAAGGAGTTCTCTATAAAAAAAAATAAAGGGAAATATGATATAGAACAACATATAAAATCTAAGATGCACACTGAATGCTCATCAACTTCCGAAACAGGTAAGTTGGATAGTTTTTTCACCACAGAATCTTCAGAAGAGCTAGATTTAATTCGACTAGAACTTGTGTGGTTATCCCATAATGTTAAGCACAACCACTCTTTTAGAAGCATGGACTGCACTAACAAACTTTTGAAATCAACAGTGAATAAAAAATTTGCATGTGCGAGAACGAAAACGGAGGCTTTGTTAACTAGGAGTGTGGTCAGAAAATATTTTAAGTAATAGTGTTAAAAAGGCTCTTTTCGCTGTTGTTGCTTGATGCTTCCAATCGTAAAGCAACCAAACTCATGCCTTTTTTAGTGCGATACTGTGGAGTACATACTGATATTAATGTAAAAACATGTCTTCTAAAAATTCATAGCATATCAAATAAAACCTCGGAAACTATGTCGAACGTATTAATGGGTACATTACATCAGTTTTGTTTGGAGAATAAGATCATCGGTTTTGTAGCTGATAATGCACCAGTAAATTTTGGAAGCATAAAAAATAAAACAACAGGAAACGTGCATAGCGAACTAGAGTGCAGGTTGAAGAAAAATGTTTTGCCTATCGGGTGTGGGGCTCATATCCTTCACAATGGAATTTCTGTGGCGTGTTCGAGAGTAATACCGATCGATGTTGAGAATTTGGTTTTTAAATTATACAACCATTTCAGTATTTTTACTGTAAGGACAGAAAATTTGAAAAGCTTTTGTGAGTTCATTGGCTGTCATTATGAGGGTCTTTTGTATCACTCAAAGACGAGATTCTTGTCTCTGCTTCCGTGTGTAGAAAAAATTATACGTCAGTATGAACCACTTAAGGGGTACTTTTTCAGTGATGAAAATGCTCCAATAGCTATAGTCAATTTCTTTCGAGACGAAACATGTGAGTTGTGGTTGTATTTCCTGCATGCTCAGCTAATCTTGTTCACTGAAACAATTACAAAAATTAAGAAGGAGGACATAACAGCGACTGAAGTTTCTGTTGAATATTTTGAACTTCTGAGGAAATACAAAGATACAATTGAACAAAACTTTTTTTTTTCCGTTTTCTGCTAGAAATTTACGTATTAAACTTTTAAAAGAAGGGAATATAAAAGAGGAATATGCCTACTCAGTGTCAAGAAGGTTTTACTTTGAAGTGATAACATACTTGGAGATGTGGTCGCAACGTTTCTTCGAAGAAGTAAACAAGATGAAACATTTACTACTTGACACATCAGTTACCTATGAAGAATTTCAGGAGTCGTTTGCATATTTCTATGAGCAGGTAAAACATGTAGACAGTTCGTTGGAATTCAGTGACAATGACATTTTTGACACTTACTGTGCAATATCCAGATGTGTTAAAGAACATCTTGAACAATGGGGAGAGAAAAGAGAGACAATGATGGGCAAATGGAAAATAGTGTACAAAGATTTAGTGCAGGCTGGGTCAAATTTAAAAGTGATTGTGCCACTCGTGCAATTCTTGTTTACTTTACCTGACACTAATGTTGATTGTGAGAGGCTCTTCAGTGCTATTAACATCTATTGGAGCGAGGAAAAAAGTCAACTCACAGTGTCGACACTGGAACAGGTGATGAAAGTGAAATTGAATGTAAGCATGACCTGTGAAGAGTTCAGACTGGCAATAAAGGATAACATTAACTTACTCAAGAAAGCAAGATCGTCGCAGAAGTATGAATGATGGTGAGTAAAACTGTTTTAAGTATTTAACTCATTTGCATGCGCATTGGATAAAATACTGTAATTCATCTTGTCTTCATACTTGTACTGTAATTCATCTTGTCAATTTATATATACTCTTTTGGATTTAAAAAAATCTGGTCACCCTAGATTAAAAGCAATGACTTCCCGAATTCATGGATGCAATTTGTGGTATTATTCTTGAAAATTGCAGCATTTCAGCCAGTGGTGGATATAGCCCGGGGCCGGAGTTCACCCTAGTTTTTGAGTAAAAAAAATAATTTAAGCTATTATTTATATAGTTTTTAAAGTGTATAGTAAACTCACGATATACTTATTAAAGTCTGAGGTCTGGCTGCACCCCGCTTTCTCAGTTTTTACCTTCTCAGGAAAACTTGTGTCAGAGATTCTGGGCATTTCTTTGGAACTCGTCGGTAGCATAATTCAGAATGGCTTGGGTATGCGCAACTTCTCGGCATAATGGGTTCCCAAAAAATCTGTCACGAGAATAAAAGAGTGACAGCATTAAGAGAAGTCTTCTTCCAATTTGACCGTAATGCTGATCAATTTCGCTCACGAATAGTAACCATGGACGAAATGTGGTTCTACCACTATGATCCTGAAACGAAACAACAGTCAATGGAGTAGTAGCACTCATTTCTCCCTCGCCCCAAGAAGTTCAAGACACAGAAGAAGGTTGATAAACTGTTTGCAACATTCTTCTGGGATAAGTATGGAGTCGTACTCAGACTACCTCCGCTATGGTCAGATATTTAATCCAGAATCTCTACATTACTTACAAAACTGAAAGAAAAATTCGGAGTTCAAGCCACGGAAAATGAAAATAAAGGAATTCTGTTTTTTTCAGGAGAATACACCTGTCCATCAAGCCCCTGCGAACACAACTGGCATTGCATAATCTAGGATTTCAATGTCTAGATCATCATTCTTATTCCGCAGATTTAGCTCCGTCTAACTATTACGTGTACTTATTTCCCAAACTTCAATAACACTTAAAAGGACGCCATTTTAGATCTGATAGGGGTAGTGCTACGAACAGTGGTGCGAGGAAATCTTCAGATTTTTTTTCTGTAAAAACTGGTGCGTTGTACAAGGTAATATATTGACTCTCAGGGGAAGTGTAGAAGAAGTAAAACTTCACCACCTGCACTCCTTCCGGGTTGGGCTACGAATTTTTCAGCAGTTCCTAGTCAATATGGTAGACATCACGTCAGTACTTTAAAACAAAATAAGTAAGGGAGCACTAGTATAAACCAATTACTAACTAAAGATCAGCACTCTGACAATACAATTTATTGGGAATTAATTTAATTCTATAAATTTGTTATTATCATTTGCAGGAAGGGGAAACACAACTCTTTTTATCCCCTTCAAAAAATTAAGCTTTGGTAGTTGCAAACTAAGCTGTTATAAGCACCTATCCTCTGAATATTGAAAGCCGAGAATAATGTTTCAGAAAAAAGAAGTATAGAACCTTTAAATAAAACAAAATATGAAAGCCCGTGTTAAGCAGTTTTTACATTTATATTTGTAAAAAGGAAAATGAAACCCTTAATTTAACAATTATAACATGCCCCAACACAGGAAAGAAATAGAATTAGGATCTGAGAGAACCCCGGGAAAACCCATCGATATGATGTTGTTTACCATTAAACTCTCATCCCTGGGATCGAACCAGGGTGTCCTCACACCAAAGGTGAGTGCTCTGAGCGACCTTACTCCCATTTATCTGATTTTATTTTATTTATTATTACCATAACACTGACCATAACAACATTTACATCTATGTACAGAAAGAAAGTGTCAACAACAGGATAAGAAATTAGAAATAAGACAATACATATTAAGTCTTCATCCCGGCGAAATTAAAATACCGCTAATTTTACAGTAATTATGTGATATCTTCAAATAGATAAAATATAATTGAAATATGGAACAAGAGCGCCCTAGACAATATTATTTTGCATGAAGTACCGTTACCACAAGCCATTTAGTGGCTTTCCGTTTTCAACCGTTTAGAAACGCGAAAATAAATGCCGATTTTCAAAATGGCTCGAAATCGAAAGCAGATAAGTGAGTCGTGATAACGGTTTCTCATGTAAAATAATATTGTCTAGGGCGCTCTTGTTCCACATTTCGGTTATCTTTTATCTATTTGAAGATATCACATAATTACTGTAAAATTAGCGGTATTTTAATTTCGCCGGGATGAAGACTCTTAAGAATAAAATACTTGTATATTTCAATAGTATAAAGAAATATTATATATATTCAACATCAATTTTAAAGCGTCCCCGTTTAGAAATACAGAAAACAGAGTAGGAGAAACAATACAGCTGAAATGCTTCAATATCTCTTTCTAGTGCACTTAAAAGTCTAAATTAAACAGTTTACTTTTCATGAATGATATAAATAATAAAAAATAAAACAAAGGCGTTAGCAACCAATCTTTTAAGTTACTTATTCCGTGGTTTCTGTAGCCAACAGTTAGTTACCACAAGAGAAAGGGGTCAATCTGATTCTTCAAATATAATATAACGGATATGTTATCACATTTTTCTTTCATAAATGTTATCTGAAAAAAAATAGAAAAAGTTATGTAGTGACAAATCTTAATTCTTTGCTTAGGTATACCTAATAAAACATAATAATAAAATACCACGAAAACCACAACGTAAATAACATTCATTTTTTAAAAGTAAAGCCTTACCATTGATTTGGGTACTGTTGAATTCCAAAACATTAACCTCTAACTTCATTTTTCTTTCACAATTTGTAATGAATGCTACACTATGACAAGAGCTCTATATAAGAGTTATTGATACGTAACAAGGAACTACTTTAACACTTCAATCTTACTTAAATGAAAGTAGTCTAACTATGAATTCTAGAAAGTTTTGTAAATAATTCTTACATATTCTCCTTCTACACTTAAAATTAGAATGATTATGCATTTCTAAATGGTACTTGGAATTATGCTTCAAAGATACCTAAATTTGAACTATGCGATACTAATCTTTCAGTAGCAACTAAATGAATTATGTCGGTACTAAAAATCAGGCTCGGACTGACCAGGGCAAGAGGACAGGGCCCTCTCTAAATATATATGAATAATTAATATTGATTAACATGGAAAAAGTAAGATGAAACATGTCTGCTGTGTTGGAGCATAGTTACTCGTTGTAGTTTGTTCCGTTCCCAGAGTTCAGTGGCCTCCAGCATTGAATGTAGTCTCGGGGTACCATTATTGAAATTAAACTAACAGTATTATAAAGACCTGTTTGGGGCCCTTTGTTTGTGGCCTAGTAAGAATATATTTCAACAATATGAAGAATGGAACCCCAGCATCATATTGTCTAAATGTGTATACTAGGGCCCTGTGAAAGCCGAAATGAGACTGACTTTTATAAAGTACTGCTGGGGCCCTCTGTTAGTCGTTTGACAAGTTATTGCAACACCATAAAGAAACTGAATAGGTCCCCGCCCTGGAACCCCATTACCCCGTAAATGAAGCTGATAGCTTTATGAAGAAAAGCCACCCTCCCACCATGGGAAGGGAAGAGGGGCCCTCCAAATGAGGCTCCTGTTGGGGCCCTATACCCCAGCCTAAGACTTTTAAAAAATCCTTCTAAAGCAGGGCTCGCTAGTTTTGTGCAAAATATGGCGCAAATAGTCTAAAGTGAAATTAATAGTTTCCACGAGTAATGCCAAGAATTGCTGATAAAAGAGCTGTGTGAAATTGTCAATTTTTCAAAGAAAAGTGAGTTGTCATGGAGAGAGCCAACGATTTGTATATAAACTTTTAAAATATAATCACAAAAATTTATTTATTTATTGAATATTAAACTTCATAATTAAAATGGTTTTATAAATTAAAATTCTTTTGGATTTTCCTCTTTTTTATTTGGTCTAGGAATTAATTCGTGCGGTTGGTTCGCACACATTGAAGCTGTAGTACAAACACAAAATACATAAATACCTTAAGAAAAATATTGTCCATCGCTAGCCACCACTTTCGCCCATCTGTCAGGCAATGTACGGATTCCGTGGCGAAAGAAGTCCTCATCCTTGGAAGCGATCCAGTCAGAGACCCATGTTTCGATATCTTCTGAAGAAGTAAACCGCTGTCCAATCAAATCGTTGTTCATGCAATCGAACAAGTAGTAGTCCGAAGGAGCAACGTCTGGTGAATACGGCGGGTGGGGTAAAACTTACCATCCGACATTTTCTAAATAGGTTTTGACCGGTTTTGCGACATGTGGGCGAGCGTTATCATGTTGAACAATAAGTTTATCATGTCTGTTCTCCCATTCTGGTCGTGTTCTGGCCAGAGCTTGCTTCAAACGCATTAATTGTCGTCGATAACGTTCTCCATTCATAGTTTCACCCGGTTGCAGCAGCTCATAGTACACCACACCTTTCATATCCCACCATATGCACAGCATAACCTTTGCACAGTGAATACCACTCTCGTTTTGGTTGTGATGGACCTAGTTCACCTGGTTTCACCCAGGCCTTTTTTCGTTTAGGGTTCTCGTAATGGATCCACTTCTCATCACCCGTAATAATTCGATGCAGAAACCCCTTTCTGCTCTGTCGTTGAAGCAGCAATTCGCAAATGGTTTTTCGTCTTCCAACGTCTCTGTCTTTCAATTCATGTGGAACCCAATGTGACATCTTTTGAATCATTCCCATGGCTTTCAAGCGTTTGGAGACTGTTGTTTGATCAACGCCTAATGCTGCTGCAAGTTGTTCCTGCGTTTGACACGAATCCTGCTCGAGCAATGCTGTCAATTCTTCGTCTTGAAATTTTTTTGGCTGTCCAGCTCGCTCTTGGTCTGCCAAGCCGAAATCACCACTTCTAAACCGTGCAAACCACTTCTGACACGTTCGCTCAGCTAGAGCATGGTCACCATACACTTCCACCAAAATACGATGACTTTCAGTCGCACTTTTCTGCATGTTAAAGTAATGCAGCAGGACACCCCGCAAAAACACTTTATCAGGCACAAATTGCGCCATGTTCACTTAACTACAAACTGGTGTTGTTGACGCTTTAATCCACTGCCCTATACTACGAACGATACGCGATGACAGGGGTTTGCAACACATGTGTGGATACACGGAACTGTGGGACGCTCCGTTCGTTGCGCCATCTCTTGTCCACCCGCACGAATTAATTCCTAGACCAAATAAAATGATGTGATGTGAGATTATTTAATTAAAAGTGTAAGCAGATAATCAAAGAAAATACCTCTATT
Organism: Thermobia domestica; assembly: GCF_964235325.1. Classification (NCBI taxonomy): domain Eukaryota; kingdom Metazoa; phylum Arthropoda; class Insecta; order Zygentoma; family Lepismatidae; genus Thermobia; species Thermobia domestica. Next base: position 42,524,839 of record NC_137463.1, on the reverse strand, counting down.
GTATATGGAAGATTCGTATACAGAGTATTTATGTATTGAATTTTAAACTTCACAATTGAAATGGTTTTATAAATTCATTTCTTTTGCATTTTCCTGTTTTTTTTTAAAAAAATATAATGTGTGATTAATAAATTGAAAGTGTAAGCATATAACAAAAGAAAAAATATTTCTTTTGCATAAATCGATCTTACACGGAAAATAAAATGTTTAATACATTTTTAGATAATGTGACATCTTTTGAAAATAAAATATATTCAACATTTTACAATATAATGGGAAACATAAATAAGGTCATATTTCTCTGGAAGCACACTGACTACTGTTGCCCATGAAACGAAAAATAGGGTTTTCTAATCTCGTAAATTTTGTAGAAATCTCGTCTTGGTTTTCAAGAAGTTTTATATATATATATATATATATATATATATATATATATATATATATATATATATATATATATATATATATATAGTCTCGTCTCGTTTGGTAAATTTAGAAAATATTCTTTACTTCACATTCTTTAGGAAATATTCTTGTTAGAATATTGCACTTAGTAACATGAAATTCAAATACTATATATCTATAAAAATAACTGTATTAACATTACCTAAAGAAACAGATATGTACCACCCAGGTTACTTAATCAATGTCCTTATGGAAACGAAGATAAAAGTCGTTCACAATATAAAAGTACTAGGTATGAAATAATTGCAAATTTGGAGCGAAGGTATAAACCTTTATTGATTATTGATTTAATTTTTGTATGTATTAATTGCTTTTGCGAACGAACACGACATGCAAATAGTTGAATTTAGCATAGGTCTATCACTGAAAAGCATAATTAAATGGCTTTGAAAAATTGTGGTCATAGGACAAAACGAAAATGAGTTCGCCCTATTTCTAATGCTGAAAATTCTTTTTTTTTTTTTTTTCATTATTTTACATGAGAAACCGTTATCACGACTCACTTATCTGCTTTCGATTTCGAGCCAATTTGAAAATCGGCATTTATTTTCGCGTTTCTAAACAGCTGAAAACGGAAAGCTACTAGGTGACTTGTGATTAGGGATGGTATCGAGACGAGACGAGACGAGACTTTGTACAGTCTCGGTCTCGTCTCGGTTGATAAATAGCAGTCTCGGTCTCGGTCTCGTCTCGAGTCAAAAATCGCCGTCTCGGTCTCGGTCTCGTCTCGGTCAATAGATGCTTGTCTCGATCTCGGTCTCGGTCTCGAGGACCAAATCTCGGTCTCGTCTCGAAAGTCTCGAAAGTCTCGAAATAAATAGTGTGAAATTAAAATTGTGAAAGTATTATTATCGTACAGTCTGTCGTTTCCGCTTCTTATTTTTTGCTTTCATTCTTGACTATTATGGTATGCTGTACCTCTTCATAGCTAATTTGCTAGCGCTAATGCTTTCCAGGTTCAGTCAGCTGTGGGCAGTGGCGGAGGTTGGACGTTAAAAGTGTGTGTGGGGGGGGAAAGACATGATCTGAATATTTGATATCAATGTTAGTTTTCCTGGTTACTTGTAACACTTTGTTTGACGAAAGGTTGTATAACTAATAGGATACTATCTTTTTCAGTTAAAATACCGTATATCGTATTTCATATTTTATTAAGTAAATTGACAAGAGAAACGCAAGTAGACACTAGCCCTTTGTACTCTTAAACAACGAAGGTGTAAGAAGAGATTTGATTCCTTGCTCATGAATATCTGTGTGGAAAATTGTGTGATCAGATTAGAGGCATATTTAATAAATTTGCAAAACAAATAAACAGAAAGGATAATATTAATCAAATAATCATAGTAATGAATAATGGGGCTTGTTTTGCAAAAGTTATATTGAAACTGGAAATTAATGAACAACTTATTTTTAATTCCACGCATGCTATTATATATGTTATTACTCTTAGAATGAAAAAAATAAAATGAAATGAAATCTTTGAGTTTTACGTCCCACGCATATTCCGGTTAGGCTAAAGGAGACGGTGATGATGAGGGATGAATGAAATGGTGGAATGAAGAAAGTGGGAGGAAACGGGAGAACCCCGAGAAAACCCACGCACACGGTGTTTGTCCACCACAAAGTTCACTTGGCGGGAGCAGGGTTTGAACCCGGGACCCCAAGCGCCAGAGGTGAACGCTCAACCACTGATCTTAGAATGACAGTGAATACTACAAGCATATGCTACGACATTTAAAGAAATACTTTTGCACCTTCCCGAAACATGTTCGCTGCCATTAAGTACAGTTTTCACTTTCTTGGAATATATCAAAACTCAGCAATACTTAGTGACTCCACATTTCAGTTATACAAAATAATCCTAAAATCTAGAATTATGCTAAATTTAATAAATTGAATTGTATATACAAAACTGTATATGTACACCCCTAAACTCCTATATTATACTGCAAAATTAATATTCCTTACTGAGCTCCTTCGTGGCTAAGCGGTTAGCGTAAACACCTTTGACGTGGGAGACCCGGGTTCGATTCCCCGGGGGAGCTCACGTGGTTCGGACTCCACGTTGATAATTAAGTCCACATCTCCCGTAACTTCGCTGCTGAACAGGATGTTAAACTAAAAAAAATCAAATCAAAATATTCCTTATTATTAGAAAGAACAAAATACATTTTAGGAACTGTCGATTTTTGTGCAATTAAAGAATAACTTGTGAAGGACTTCTTTTCTTGCGAAATGTTATCTCAATTAGTTCCAGAGCAGCTGACTAACATATCGAGAACTTGCAAGAAGAAATTAAAGTACAGTAGAGCGTCGATTATCCGAACGTCGGTTAACCGTACGACCGCTTAACCGAACTGTGTACTCGCTCGCACCTGTTGCTCTCCCACCCTACCGTCCATCATCCCCCTCACTTCCAAACCAAGTTTCCCACAGTAGTCGCCGCACTGAGCCACCGCTGGCGGAACATTGCTTCTAATGGGGCCTTCATAAGGCGCTGCTGACCGGCCAAGCCGCCAGTCGCTGTGTTTCAACAATCAGCACACTTCTGTCGGTTTGGCACTGGCTGTAGAAGTACAGTCCAGTACAGTGCAGTACAGTACAGTACAGTTCGATTATCCGAACAAACCAGTTTTCCGAACACCCATGTCCCCCAATTACTTCGGATAATCGACGCTCTACTGTACGGTCTAATTGTGGCGCTCCAATAGGTTAATTTTTGGTCCATTTTTAGTAGTAGTTCAAACGCAATTCCTGTAGCTTTCTTAATTCCACGGGAAGACAACCAATACGTACTCATGGAACGACAAATATTTTATGGCACCATTTTTATTCTATGAACCAATAATACATACAAAACTTTATATTTCCAAATGAAACTATATACATTAATGGGTAATTTCAAAAAAGTGGGGGGCAACTGCCCCCCTTTTCCCCCCTAACCGCCGCCCATGTCTGTTGGTATATCATATCTGGGATAAAACCCTAATAGTAACCCATATTTCACTTTCTAGCAATAGACTTTGTCTCAAATAGCCTCACTACTGCCTATACAATTAAACTCTATTAAATTAACTCCAGTACTATACAGTAGTTTATTTTCTTCCTTTGAATCAGAATTGATCAATACCTCCTAACGGATAACACAACACATAACAGCTCGAAAGTATTAAATCGGACCGAAATTGAAATTTTACAATACCTCATTTATTGTCCAATACATTCTGCTTTGACTCTCATTTCAAAAACAGAATATAACTTTCATGATCTTAACAAATAGGGTAAATTATTACTACAATATATTTTGTTTCTAATTGATCAAATGCTTTATTAGCGTTTCATATATACGTATTTAATTTACACTTTATAACACGGACTTCCTGAACCTTGTGGTGGGAGCTAAGACACCCACCTTTGTTATGTGTGGTCTTGGGTTGAAATCAACAAACAAGTTAGATTCAAAGTCCGATATTTCGCATAGTTCGCGTCTCAATTTAAGTACATTCTGTTTCTTATACGAGATCGTAAGGTCGTAATGCATTACTATGCATAGCCGTAACTAAGCAGGAGCAACTGAGACAGTGTCCCGGGGTCCTCACCTATAAGAGCGTCGAAAAACCCAGTCAGGCTTACAAAATTTCTACTCTGAGAAATATGGAAAGGATAATACGTAAGAAATTGAAGAATTTAGTGCTATAATTTAAATAAATTGTCATGAATACTGCAGATCTATCTCTTTGTACGCTAGGGAAAATGTCGACCCTCGGTGGCGACGAAATCAGCTTTGGGGGTCCATAGAGTTATTGTTACTCATCTAAGTAGGACAAAGCAATAATTTGTTTTCTTTTTCAAATATCTTGTTTTACTCTTCGTACTACTCTTCGCAGTAGTTTATGTGAAGTATATTTATTTATTTTTATTTTATTTAATTTATGTTTTGCTCTCATTTCAATGATGTCACGCAGAGACGTAAGCAGACTACAGCAGAGCCGTAAGCAGCACGCTTAACTACAACTCGCGTGGTTCCAAGTTCGATTCCCGGTGTGGGTACAGTTGAACGACCAAAGTGGTTTCACTATAATCAGTAGCTCCACGTCTCCTTTAGCCACCCTAGCATAACCGTGGGACGTTAAACTAAAACAAGTTAACCCAAAAATCAACACAATGCGTATTACTAACTGTAAGTCTGAATAATTGCATATACACTGAAGAAAAAAAAACAAGTCCAGATTTTGGGATAAAACGAGGATAATATGCTTTTTGTTGGGAACACTATGACAAGACAGTGGTGTCAGTCTTAATACTGGGTGAAACACCCTCATTTCTATGGCGACATAGTCAGTAAGTGAGAGTGATGCTTACTGTTCTCACAGGAGTAATTGATGCTCTCACTTACTGACGTACGTAGCCACATGAAATAAGGGTGTTGCACCCAGTATTACAATTGACGCCTGTGTGTATATATATATAAAACAACACCGACGATTGGGAGGTGATTCCTGACACCAAGGTAAGACAAAATGCTTCCTTTCGGAGTTACACGCTGCCAAAAACATGAAAAAAATGAATTTTAATGTTCCACAGCTCCAGTGGCGGAGCCAAGGGAAGGTCAGGGAGGCCAGGCCCCCTTGCTCAAAATCTTGGCCCCCTAGTGCCCCCCACACAGTGATATAGCTATAGGTTTACAAACGCTGAGTGAGTCGTAGCCACAAGTGAAACTACTACCAAAACATCTCTCCACAACAGAGTTATCAACTGCAGAATACCGTATGTTGCAATAGTCTGCGTTCCGAAATGAAATGAAATCAAGATTTACGTCCCACGGATATGCTAACTAGGCTAATGGTGACGGTGACGACGAAAGATGAATGAAATGGTGGAATGAAGAAAGTGAGAGGAAACGGGAGAACCCCAAGAAAACCCACGCACGCGGTGTTTGTCCACCACAAAGTTCACTTGACGCGAGCTGTGATCGGACCAAAGGTGGACGCTCTACCACTGAACCACTGCTCTGCGTTTCGAGTAAAATAGCTCTACTAGTTTATGTTCGTAGTACAGCAAGATCTAATTCACCGAAATCTGTCGGATGCATGCATTGATCTCACCACCTGAACTACCTTTTAACCCCTGTATCTTATTGACGTAGTTATCTCTTTTGTTTTCGACAAAGAGCCAGAAAGAAAAGCAAAATCAGTCGGCATTCTCATTTACTTCAATGCTGAAATTTATACTAAAATATGAGACACTTACTTACAAATAGCATACACTTTAGTAAACCATTACACTTGCGTTGGACGAAAGAAGTGTTCGTACATTACCTATTACAATTCGTACAGTAAGTTGTTAATTCTCATTGACTATGGTGACATAGAACAAATGCATAGTAATAATTAAATAATTTGGTACTACTACTACTACTACTACTACTACTACTACTACTACTACTACTACTACTACTACTACTACTACTAATAATAATAATAATAATAATAATAATAATAATAATAATAATAATAATAATAATTATTATTATTATTATTACAGTTTATCTACATAATAATATAAATAACTATTTATATTATTATGCGGTATTAAAACAAATCTGGAACTTGTGATATTTATTCACTTCCATCATTCCATCAGGCAAACTGGTCTCATGTGTGCAAGAAGGAATGTTTCGAACTGGTAAAATTTGAGATGACTACTGCCTATAACCTTGAGCTTCGCCTGTCCAATTCTATTATAGCAGTCAACCTCCGCCGTCACGTCTAAGTGGAGTAGTCACCTAACCCTTGCTCATGTTCGGCAGCAATCACGAGCACTAGGTTTACTCACAAAGGATGTCGCGGCATGTTCTGCCAACAGCTTGTTGTTTACAGTTTCCATTCAACTTTCAGAAGTAATGTTCCACTGTATAAATATGATAAACAGACTTGTTTCCTAGTTCGCTTTGATTTTCTTAACGACTACTAAAAAATAAGTAGTTATCGTATTTCTGCTTTTTTTTTTTTTTTAATAGTGCTTTTGGATAGGATAGGCCTAATGGATAGAATAAGATATGCATATTCAATGATTTTTAAATTATTCAGTACATTTTAGCTTGTGATTGAACCTTACAAATTTGTGAGTATATGAATCAAGTTTTTCCATTCATTGAAGATGCCCCCCTCAAAATTTTCGTGGTCCCTTCACTGGCCCCCTTGAAAAACATTCTAGCTATGCTACTGCATAGCTCCAATACTATGGGATCTACCGTAGTCGGGTCAAGACTTCAACTAAGAACTAGTATGTGCCCTATCCAAATATCCATGTATCAGTATCTTGCGGTACTTCTGCAACTGCTTTTACAGAGGTACTGAGTACTTAAAATTATATGCCCTTAGCCAAACTCCTTATATGAAAATTGTTGCGTGAGTACCGCAGGATTCTGAAACATGTATTTTTGGATAGGTCACATAATAGTTCCTAAGTAAAGTCTTGATCCGACTACCGTAGATCCTATAGTATTGGAGCTAGGGACCATTAAAGTTCATTTTTTCATGTTTCCGGCAGCCTATAATTCCAAAAGTAAGCATTTGTGCACCCAGGTTGGTCTATACTTTTTGTCTTATCTTGGTGTCAGGAATCACCTCCCAAACGTTGTTGATATATATATATATATATATATAGATAGATAGATAGATAGATAGATAGATAGAGACAGACAGACAGACAGACAGACGGACAGAGAAGGCTACATCAGCAGTGGATTTTGTTTCGGGAGAGGTTTGAGAAACGGGTTAGAAACATTTGTGCTGTACGTGCAGTGCGAAAAATAGTCACAAATTTATTTCGGGAGGGGCTTGAGCCTGATAGGCACCCACTAAATACAGGACTGTACATCCCATATTATCTAACACTGCGACGAAAGAAATTTTGAGTGAAGACAATTTTAATTTTTATCAATATTCGAGACGAGACCGAGACTTTCGAGACTGACCTAAGTCTCGTCTCGGTCTCGTCTCGATTTATAGAAGCCTGTCTCGGTCTCGGTCTCGTCTCGGTTATATAAAATCCGTCTCGGTCTCGGTCTCGTCTCGATATATAAAAGCCCGTCTCGGTCTCGGTCTCGTCTCGATAAGTCTCGGTCTCGGTACCATCCCTACTTGTGATAACGGTACCTCACGCAAAATAATATTGTCTAGGGCGCTCTTTTTCCATATTTCAATTATCTTTTATCTATTTGAAGATATCACATAATTACTGTAAAATTAGCGGTATTTTAATTTCGCCGGGATGAAGACTCTTAAGAACGGATTAGGCATTTTGCGAGAATATCTGGTCAAACGAATGCCTAAGTCGAGTAAAGACAAGTTCTGCTCCAGTTAGAAATTTTAAAATTGCAAACTTTCGGGGGTATGTAAGAAACATTAAGATACTGACTAATCATGTGATCTTTTACAGGTATACGTATGCGTAATGTAACAGAAATAATAGCATCCAATTAATCAAATATTACCTACAGGGTGTGATTGAAAAGTACCGGAACTTTTCCCGCCGCGCGGCTCCCTGGCGTTCGAAAAATGTGAGGGGTGGGGGAAAATGTGCGCGGGACCTTCCTCTTTCAAGCGGAACTTGGCCCAGTGCGCTGCGAACAGGGGTTGAGAAAGCATCGCTGTCCGCGCGAACGTCGTTTTGGTCGTCGGTCACGTTTTCTGAGCGCCGAAAATGGAGTCAAAGATTGACCAACGCTACGCCATCAAGTTTTGTGTCAAACTAAAAAAGACGTTCACCGAGACCCAGGACCTGCTCAAGGAAGCCTTTGGGGAAGATGTGATGTCCTGTACTCGGATCTTTGAATGGTACAAGGCCTTCAGGGAAGGCCGGGAGGACGCCGATGACGAACCACGCTCTGGGAGGCCGTCGACGTCGAAAACCGATGAAAACGTCGTCCGAGTTCGCGAATACCTGAACCTGGACCGTCGGACAACCCTCCGGGAGATCAGCGAAGAACTTAATTTGACATACTATGCAGTGCAAAAAATTGTGACTGAAGAATTGAACATGCGGAAGGTGTGCGCCAAACTGGTCCCCAAGGTGTTGACCGAGGAGCAAAAAGAACTGCGAGTGAAAATGAGTCGTGAAGAGCTGGATTGTGTGGAAGCCGACGAAGAGTGCTTCCCCACCCACCCCTATAGTCCGACTTGTCTCCCACAGACTTTTTTTGTTCCCTCGCATCAAAGGGAAGATGAAGGGAAAGCGTTTCGCGTTGGTTGATGCGATACAAAAGAGTGGTAAAGCGGAGCTTACAGCCATTCCGGAAAACTACTACAAAAATTGTTTTGAACACTGGAAAGACCGCTATCGGCGTTGTATTGACGCAAAAAGGAATGTATTTTGAAGAATTTTAACAGTTTTTGTAAAAAAGTTCAATAAACCTGTTGTTCTAAAAAAAAGTTCCGGTACTTTTTAATCACACCCTGTAGATGGACAAAAGCTTTTCGTTAAAAAAATTATTTATAGTTAAAGTAGGCGTCTTACTGTCTAACAAGAAAATAAGTCCTTTAACAAAAAGTAAGTGAATATTCTATAAAAATAACGAATATATTGAACTTAATTTTAGAAAATGGCAAATAAATAAATAAAATAAGCCCTTTCTACAAAAACATACGAACAACAAAACCAAGAGAAACGATATAAAAATGTGTGATCATTTATCGGCTATACGAAAGAAAGCAACAATACGTATCTTAATCCTTAAAGTTAAATGGAGTCACACTGAAATAGTTGAAGAAATTGCAACACAGCATAAATTGGTATTTATAAAAATACCAATATCAAAGACAATTTCAGTCAGAGAGGAACAATACTAATACCATCCTCAACTATAGTCTAAAACATTTTAGTAAGAGGAACCATCTTTAAAAAGTATGGTTCAGAATGGCATTTTTTAAAAACCTTTACTTAAGAGTCTTCATTCCGGCGAAATTAAAATACCGCTAATTTTACAGAAATTATGTGATATCTTCAAATAGATAAAATATAATCGAAATGTGGAATAAGAGCGCCCTAGACAATATTATTTTACATGAGAAACCGTTATCACGACTCATTTATCTGCTTTCGATTTCGAGCCATTTTGAAAATCGGCATTTATTTTCGCGTTTCTAAACAGCTGATAACGGAAAGCCACTAGGTGACTTGTGATAACGGTACCTCACGCAAAATAATATTGTCTAGGGCGCTCTTGTTCCATATTTCAATTATCTTTTATCTATTTGAAGATATCACATAATTACTGTAAAATTAGCGGTATTTTAATTTCGCCGAGATGAAGACTCTTAAGCCGTGTAGTGATACCTATTAAGATTACGACCGTTACGTTACATATAACGAAATGAAATGATATATTTCAGTTTAACGCCTCACAATTGTGCCCGTTAAGCTAAGGGAGACCATGATTAAAGCAAGTGAATGAGGATGGAAGAATTAGTGGAATTAGAAAGTGGAAGGAAACGGGAATACTCCGAGAAAGCCCACGTACATGATGTTGTTCACTAGAAGCTTACTTCGCCGGGGATCGAACTAGGGATCCCATACACCAGAGGTAAGCTCTCTAGCACTCAGCCCCCCCCCCCCCCCCCCGCAGTAGCTGTATAACGACACAACAATGTAAATTTTTAATGCCTAATAAGGGGAGAATTGATGTATGTCATCAATGTAAAGTAAAGATCTAATTGTAACTTAAATGTTTAAGGAAACACTATTTATTTTTTCCAAACGTAGAAGAAATAAGATGTAATTTTTTTCTCATTCGACTATACCAAGTGTCCAGGGGCGGATCAAGGACTGACTTCTGAGGAGGCGATGGATTGTAATACTGCTGCTCAGAACTACTTTTAAGAGCTCCGAACTCTGGAATGGGTTTTTATTTATATATAAAATAAGAAAGTTTCCTTTTCTGGGGAGGTGGAGGGGATGCGATCACCCTGATCACACTCCCATGGATCCGCCCCTGCAAATGTCTTTGCTTTGTTGTCTTTTGTGGAATTGTTACAGTACTTCAATGGAGAAAATTATATATATATATATATATATATATATATATATATAGTGTTAAAATTTATGAGAGTTCAAAAAAAGCTGAGAGGTTAAAAAGTTCGATAATAAATTGATAAATAACGTATCGTCTAAAGGAAAGAAAAAGCAAGACAGAAATGCACATAATAATAAATTGGAAAGTGAGAAAGTTCATAAACACTAAAAGACCTGAAAGAAAATGGAAGTGAGCCGGAAGTGATTGAGATCGCTACAAAGAGGATATTTATACGTAGGACGTAAGGAGATTTCAGATGTTTTGAAAATAGTGTACTTGTTATCTCTTGTGACGAAGAGAATATGTCTTGCAAAAATGCTTTTTTTTTTTTTAACGAACTTTTTCTCTTTAATATACGAGGGTTATACCTAATGTGATTCATATTAATCTACTTGTTTGATAGGCCTATGTTGTGAAATTGGAATGAACCAGTAGCTCTCAAACTCCCGAGTAACAGGTATCTTCTAGAGTAGAAAAGTATTTTAGAGACTCCATATAACGGACGGTTGAATTGACAAAAATACATTATGTAGTGATAAAGAATCGTTATTGTATATAGTTTTAGGATACACAGAAACAACTCATTATTATATAATACGTAAAACAAGCTCAGAAAAAAATAATCGGATAATAAAGAATAATAAATTTTAAACTGACTCTAAAATTTGCCAAACTAAATATTTACAAACTTGACATTTGATGGTGTATACAGAACGAATAATAATAATAATAATAATAATAATAATAATAATAATAATAATAATAATAATAATAATAATAATAATAATAATAATAATAATAATAATAATAATGACTGTTTGGAACATAGGCGAGTATAATTCGCAAGAATAATGGCTTGCAATTTAATACACCAGAAATTAAAAAGAGGGAATGGTGGCTCAGTGGCAGAGTGCTAATCTCTGGTATAAGAGGTTTCTGATTCGATCCCAGGACATATGAGTTTGTGGAGGACAGCATCGTGTTGGTAGGTTTTCTCAGGATTCTCCCGTTTCTTCCCTGATTCTCATTTAAAGAATTCTTTTCATTCGTCACCTTCATTAACCTAAAAAACTTAAACGTCAGGTGTTAAAGTATAACCAATATATTTATTTAGTATTTTCAGGGTTACACTTCAGCCCACAATTCGAATAAATATAATCTAGTCTATTATCTTTTTCTGAAATTCACTTGAACACACCATCTTGATATTTCCTTTTTATTGTAATATGTAATCAATTAAACATTTACATCTTTTAAATATCATACATGTTAGTTATAGAAGATAGATCTTCTGTTATATATATTATATTTCTTGTTTCTATGACGACCAATAACACATATCGTCAGATTACTATGTTAACAAAATATTAATAATAATATCAGAAAATAATTAATTTTTACTTCTTTTATATTTTCTTCTTCTTCTTCTAACTAGCTTGTGCATATTTCAATAGCACATATTGCCCGTAAATACAAGAAATTATATTTAAGATTACATGTAAAATACACAATATCGTTATAAAAGATTCAATTTAATATTCAGAAATCGAACCAGGGACTACACAGATCAGTGTTGCCACATTTGGTACAATTGTACCAAATTCAGCCCTATTTGTTATTCATCGGCCCGTTGGTACCACGCTTTCATTTTCAGCCCCTTTCGTGAAAAAGTTGGTACAATTCTACTCAATTCAGTACTATTTAACAATTACTTGTCACATTTTCGAAAGTGTTAGTAAGATTTTCCTACATCTCACGTTACTTATGCTGTGTGTTGGACTCTTAAAAAAATGCTGTGGAACTTGCATTCTGTGGCGTTGTACCACTTAACACTAGGAACTTTGTGTGGAAAATTCGTAATTCGAACTATACTGGGAAAAAATGACGCTCGATGGGCACTTCCGCACCGTGGAAGAAGACGAGAAGAAAGCAGCATGGTGGAAATATTATCTTCAAATCTTAAAAACACAAACACGTTGAATCAAGTGTTGAATATTCTGAAGAAGACCAGCGTGTGATCAAGTAAGTATATAATTTATGTCATTGCAAAGATCCTACACCAAAAGATGATAGCACGAAAAATATATGGACATAATTGCTGGCTTAGCGGGCTAAGTTGTTTACTAGTGACGCCATATTCACAAATGTCAAGATATCCGAACTTTTCTGCGCTTTATAGATCTATATCGACACGTTGATTTATACTCTTGGAAGAGGGGGGGGGGGGGGAGTTTTTCTAGAACATTATCTCTATCAGTTTCATGTTATAGAGATATTACCCTGATATAAAATTCAGCCCTTTTTGTTTCAATTTGGTACTATTTTTCAGCCCACTTCAGAGCTAGGACTGTGGCAACGTTGACACAGATAAAAAAAAAAATATGTCTATTAACTATTTAGTTAGAAAGTGGCAAATAGTCTTTTCAAAGTTTCACAAATTTTTTTCACAACCAAGACGTTTATTGAACATTTATGGAATATGAACAAAATCACTTAAGAGCCTGCCATACTAAAAATAATATGAAATTTACCATTTTTTTTTTTTGCTTGATTATTCATCAATGAAAGAATATAATGAAATGCAACTTACCACAATCATAGATAATGCTGTTCTACAACAGAAAATATGAACCTGAAGAATGTTCAGTGTTGCAATCCATAGAAATTACAGTGTTGCCAGAAAACAATTTCCCTAAAATCTAAGTTAAGACAGCGAGTAGAGGAATGAACTCAACTGCATTTGATTACGTATCATGTTGTTTTGGTTTCTTGTGAACTACTTTTTAATTAACATTATTATTTAGTTCTAATAACTGTATGATAAAAACTATTTTATTTATTACAAACTAAATACAACTATTATTTAAAAAGTAGTTCACAGGAAACCAAAACAATATGATACGTAACCAAATGCAGTTGAGTTTGTTCCTCTACTCGCTGCCTTAACTTAGATTTTAGGGAAATTGTTTTTCTGGCAACACTGTAATTTCTATTAATGGCAACACTGAACATTCTTCAGGTTCATATTTTCTGTTGTAGAATAGCATTATCTATGATTGTGGTAAGTTGCATTTCATTATCTCCTTTCACTGATGAATAAACAAGTAAAAGAAAAATGTTAAATTTTGTACAATTTTTAGTAAGGCAGGCTCTTAAGTAATTTTTCAGAAAAAATCCTCCAAGTAAAATCCAAAAGTAAATCTCGTCTCCAAGAATAAACTACCGCGTGTGAATTATTATAAGGTTGTTAGTGAAACCAGTTATTTATGAAATATAGCCAAAACTCGCTCGTGTTGTTGCGGAGAAAATCATCTGAAAAGATGTTATCCTTATGCTTCAAGATTTTCCCTCAGAAACATCATTTATACCATTTTAGTATACGGTTGGTAAAGAAATATTTTTTTAAAATATAAATTACTAGCTGAAATGCCCATTCTTCGCACGAAAAGAATAAGTTTATGGGGAAATATGTGAATACCCTTCCCCCTTTGGATACTTATATAAGTGAAAATGTAATGAGGCATTCTACTTTTGACATAAATATTAAAACATTCTGCCCCACAGAATATACTTTTAATCAAATTGACATGATTAAAAAACTCAGCTTGAAGTGGGCACTAATTATCTTCCAATAGTCATTTCAAACGACTATTAGAAGTCGGGTTAGACGTTTTTCCGATCCTGAAAACTATTAATTTGACACAAATCTCAGTCATTTATTACATTTTATTTTTTATATCCTCCACCTTAGCCTCTGCACATGAGAATGAATTTGGACTCAAACCTCAACCGAAAACTAACCTTGAACTTACAGTCATTCAATTATTTTTTCATGTCTCAGGAGTACTAATATCTGTCATTCAATTTTTTTACATGTCTCAGGAGTCCTAATATCAGTCATTCAATTATTTTGACATGTCTCAGGAGTCCTAATATCAGTTTCCTATTCTGATCAGTCCTAATATCAGTCTGTAAAAATAATTGTCTCAGGAGTCCTAACATCAGTCAGACAATTATTTTTACATGTCTCAGGAGTACTAATATCAGTCATTCAATTATTTTTGCATGTCTCAGGAGTTCTAATATCAGTCATTCAATTATTTTTACATGTCTTAGGAGTCCTAATATCAGTCATTCAATTATTTTTACATGTCTCAGGAGTAATAATATGTCATTCAATTATTTTTACATGTCTCAGGAGTAATAATATCAGTCATTCAATTATTTTTACATGTCTGAGGAGTCCTAATATCAGTCATTCAATTATTTTTACATGTCTCAGGAGTACTAATTGGATGCTGAATTCAGATTTAAATGTCACTGGTCATCTCAGCGACCTCGAAAACTACGGATTCGATACCAATGTCGGCTGTTTTCAATTATGTCACCCCCTAACCTCCTGGTGTGCTCACCTTCACTAGGGGATAAGCCTGGACTTAAAGGACATCGGAACTGTCACCAATCAGCTCATGGACCTCGAAAATTATTGATTCGACACTAATATCAGTCACTTTCGATCATTTTTATATGCCTCCCCCTATTACTCCGGTAGGTGTGGTAGGGGATCTTTCCAAAACAATACTCTTTTGCAGATTGTATGTAATATGTGCACCAAATTTAGTTAAAATTTCTGCAGGCGATCCAGGGTTATGCTGAAACATACACACAGATACAGCCATATATACAGTATTTATATGGTGCTAAATTCGTTGTACTAAAGCAGAGGAGTGATTCTTGAGAGTAAAACAAACAAAAAAGTTCCAATAAACATGGGGCGAAAACTCCATCGTTTACGTGTTATAGGCTGCCGAAAACATGAAAAAATGAATTCTAAAGGTCCATAGCTCCAAAACGATCGGACCTACCTTGGTCGGGTCAAGACTTCACTTAGGAACTAGTATGTGCTCTATCCAAAAATACATGTTTTAGAATCCTAAGGTACTCACGCAACATGTTTTATGGAGGTAGTTGGAGAGTACTTTATATCATAGGCCCGTAGTCGAACCCTCTCTATAAAAATTGTTGTGGAAGCACCTCAGGATATATGATATTTAGGCGTATGTACACACACACACACACACACATAGAAGTACGAATAGACGGCCTGATATCACTTTTTAGACATGTAGGGCTATGAAACCTATATAATCTGTTGGAATGTAGAATTTGACCTCCCGGCTTTGATTATCATATTTCTTCCTTTCATATAGTCGCTCGAAAGTTCAAAATGACTTTGAAATCGAATCACATTGCACATTTTGCCTTCCAATTTGATTCATTCGGTGTTATGTGAGAAAAAATAAAATTTATACTGTTTTACTCTGGAGACTTAATCAAAATAAAAGCTCATGTATTACTGCTCAGGCCGTGAAGTCTTATTGCTAACTACATTCAAATTTGAGATGCGTGGTTAGTGCATTTGTCTATTAACATCATTATTCTTGACTTTCTGGGCCTAATTCGCTGCTTCTTAGCTAAAGTAGTTTCTTGTTTTCCTCAGAACGTTGGACCAATATCGTAAAGAACTGTCACTCATCTAGAATCGAATCTATGACTATGGACATCAAGGACTAATGCATTAAATATTCGACTTCTGCGTGAATGTTTTATTGAAACTGCAAGTATAGTAAACTTCGATTCAAAATTTCATGGAATTTAACAATTAAATACTTGAAAGCATAATATGGTTTAACTTTCCAGTTTCTTAACGCATATTAAGGGTTAGCAGACATGTCCTTTTTACCTGAATATGTCCTTTTTTCTGACCCCGGATGGGTTTTCAGAAAATTGTGGAAACCTCCTCTCTCTCTCTCACTCACTCTCTCTCTCTCTTTGTATTTATTTATTTATTTTTTAGTATAAACAACTGCTTCAAGATTTGTGATATACATATATATTTATAAATTATCGATAATATTAATATTGTCACAATGTTCAATTTCATACTTAATGCAATACATTTAGCAATGGCTGTCTACAGGACTTTACGCAGGAGGGTCAAAGTATTTTATTTCTTATTTGTTATATTTACTATTTTCCTAAAATAATAATTTATAGGCTTTTGACATATAAGGTTTAGCTCTGGATAGGAAAAAAAGGCGTGGAAAAAGTAACTCAGCTAATTTGTATAATACAATATCATCCCGGTTAGTTTCAGCAAAAATATGAATTTTTTATTTTATTTAAGTTTTTGTATTTTAGTATTTTTTTGATGAAAAGATCCAATATACAGTGAAACCTCTCTAAAGCGGACAGCCGTGGGGAATCAAAAATTGTCCGCTATAGAGAGGTGTCCGCCTTAGAGAGGTTTCAATATTTTCTTACGTAAATTAATAAACAATGTAATATGCAATTAGAAAAAAATATTTTTGGATTAATCACGTATTTATAAATATTACCAAAATGTTACTGTACCTGCATTATCTTGCGCCATCCAATTCGAGGCACAACATGGGAATAAGATGTTATAGTTCTCTGCAGTTTACAGTTATCGCTACTTACTACGTTTTCGGTGTTGCTTTAATTCATGAGTTAATTGCAGTCCAATAATGACTTTTTTTTTAAAAAAAAAAAAAAAAAAAGACAACATGCGTACCCGTGGTAAAAAATACCAAACTTGTCTTCTTTTGGTTAGGGATTCCACCCAGCGCGGAACAGTAGAATGATGTGTCATTCCAAACAGTGGGCAACTGCCAATCACTTTTGTTTCTGCAGCACGTTGGGTAGGAGTGGAATGCAAGCAAAGGATATAAAGGTGTTGTGAAACACAGACCCTTCCTCTGGGTTGCTGAACTGACAGTTGAGGAGGGAAAATGTTGTCACACCCACACTTTCTTCCTTGGTGACATACGTATGGTTTACTAAAAGTGTATTTTTACTGCACTTTACAACTTGTTTCTAGAGAAAGTGTCCGTAATACGGAGGTAAATAATACCTATAAAAGACAAGAAAGACTGTCCGTGTCCGTACTAGAGAGTGTCCGCTTTAGAGAGGTTTGCCAATATGTTTTTTCCTATTACAGTGTTTGGGGATTACAAAATATGTCCGTTATGGGAGGTGTCCGCTTTATAGAGGTGTCCGTTAGTAGAGGTTTCACTGTATTTCAATCAAATATTTTCTTGTAGGCCTTATATCTGGAGGACACCTATAGTGTAGCCAAACCTAAACTATCACTTAACTCAGTATGATGTGCTTGTTCCGTAGAAAATACGAAAGCTGGATTTAGGGGCTGTTCAAAAATTTTGTGGCCCTGATCCAAAAACTTATTACAATCTTTTGATCCATTTTTGGTTTTATTATTTTTTCTTTTTTTACTTTCTACGATCATTGAACAGACATTTTTATAATAGAAATTGGATCTGCAAAGGAAATGAAAAAAAAAAAAAAAACTGTTGGAGAATTAAATTTTAGAACATATTCCAGAATTAGAAATTTTGGTTCATTTGGAAATCAGAGAGAGCAATCTTTTTCCCTTTCCCCGTTGTGGAAGTCTATGCATCCAGTTGTAGGCGCGAAGAAAATACTATTTTTCCATAATCGGCATTGTAAACGTTTAGTTGTATACATTACATTTTCTCGTCAGAATAAAAAGAATTTGTCAAGTAACATAAATGATTAAGTAAATATATGTCCTTATTCTAACAGGAGAGAATACTCTTTTTTCAAAGTCTGTAGTATGGTAACCCTACACAGTTGTAGTTGATTCTGTGTAACAGTACTTTATTAAGATTTTAGGCCTCCTTTTGAAAGCCTATCGTGTGGTAACCCTACACAGATTAAGTTGATTCTGTATAACAGTACTCAATTAAGATTTTATGCCTCCTTTTCAAAGCCTATCGTATGGTAACCCTACACATATTAAGCTGAATCTGTGTAACAACACTGAATTAAGGTTTTACGCCTCCTTTAGAAAGCCTATCGTGTGGTAACCCTACACATATTAAGCTGATTCTGTGTAAAAGTACTTAATTAAAATTTTACGACTTTCGAAACGGGAGGCAGTTATGTTTTGTGCTTATTCTACCAACGTCTTAGTTTATAATAATCATGCTATTTTTTTAAAAAAAATGTGCATCATAAAGTACAATAATTAAAATAAAGACAAACGAAAGAAAAGGAAAGAAAACAAGAAAGAAATCGAACATATTAATTCACATTTAGTCAATGAAACAAATGAAAAAAGGATCTAGTTCATAATCAGTGATGAAAACCAACTTACGTGTACCTGTTAAATTGTTTCAAGAATTTTGATTTGCATGTAGTTTGTTTCAGACTTTTTCATTGGTCATTTCATTCCAGTAGTCGTAGTGCATCATTTTGATGCTACTGCATTGGTAGGATTTAAAACAGACAAACCAATTAAATTGAATCAACGAATCCAATAATCTTGAAAATTTCTTAACAAGTAGACAGCCTAAATTGTATTAACAAAACTAGCAAATAAATAAATAAAATCCATTGTCAATATCTAAATGAAATTTAATATATATATATATATATATATATATATATATATATATATATATATAAAGTCTTAAGAGTACCTATACATTTGATATTGCAAATGCTATTAGCGACTATTGCCACCGGAAATGAAGTGGCAAGCAAGAAGACGCTCTTCACAGTGGAGATAATTTACTGCTGTTATCAAATTTGAGTGCAAAGAGAATTTGTAAGATAATATCAGTAGAAAACAGGTAAATAAATCGGACAAGAAATATAGAGGGACGAAACAAGTTGAAAGGATATACATCTTAACATGTTAAAAACAAAAAGAAAGAAGAAGCACACAGTGATAAGTGTAACACGTTACAAAAGACAATTTTCACACATTTCATTAAAACAAATTAACCACGACAGAAAATTAAGGATACAACATAAATTTATTTCAAAGGATGCACTACAAGATTGCTCATGTACTTCATATAAACATCATGTTAAAATACGCTGTATTTCAATGTTAATTTATACCGTTTATAATTAGGAAAGTTTTGTTTTTATTACCGTATTATTAAATCTTTTATTAGCAATGTTTTTTTTAAATGTTCAACAGTAGCGGCTTACCTTTCGAGTGATAAAAAGTACTTTGAAAATTACTAGCTGTGAGAATAAAATATGTTACTTCTTTACATAGAAACAGAGTTCATAAATAAGTATTTTATCCATTGATACCCATAATGTAATACAAGTCACTGCATGTTTTAAAACTGATTAATATGTCACTAGGTCCAGGAACTCAACGATAATATTTCTTTTTCGGTTTGATTATAAAACCTTCTTGCCAGACCCTTTCGGGCCACAATCTCAACTCCTCAAAAGATGACCTCGTGGGGTGAAATCTCTAGTAGAAAGAAAATCTCACTTGAGCTAAACCTTACCATGATAATTTCTTCAGTATAGAGGGGCCCGCGGTGGCTCAGTGGTAGAGTGTTCACCTCTGGTGCATGGGGTCTCGGGTTCAAACCCTGCTCCAGCCAAGTGAACCTTGTGGTGGACAAACAAACACCTTGTGCGTGGGTTTTCTCGGGGTTCTTTCGTTTCCTCCCACTTTCTTCTTTCCACCATTTCATTCATTTATCATAATCACCGTCTCCTTTAGCCTAACCGGCATAACCGTGGGACGTAAAACTCAAAGATTTCACTTCATTTTTTTCTTCAGTATGGAATGTCGTGGTAAGTCTTCCTTAAAGCATCATTTTGTAGGAAATACCATTTTTAGGAAATGTCTTATATTTACTAAGTATAATGGAATTTTTTTAAAAAAGAAAACTTAAGTACCTACATCCCAAGTATGGTCTTGTGACTTGGAAGACCATGCGTCAGTCAGACCCATGACCTACCGGACCCAGTGTTCCGGACAGATCCATGACCCAAAATGACTAGGATAGACCCATGATCTGAACGGACCCGCTTTGACCCGAACAGATCCATGACCCGGAAAGACGCAATAGGACCCAGAGACTAACTGTCTCCAGAAACATGAGAAGTATGAGTGTGAAGTTACTAGTGCAAGCGTAACAAACATGACTGTCTTCTCTCATCGCCTTTTCACTAAATACAATTTTCTTTTTCACTTGTTGTATGCGTCTGTGTCAAACATTGCACTTAAATATAACCACAAGGTTTGTCAGAGTACAAGCGATCAGATTCAAAGTAAACATAAGCTACGTATTTCTCTTATGAGGGATCGTCAAAGCTTATTCAATCTTAAAATTTGTTGTTTAGAACATGAAAGATACCGCTGAGCCCCTACAGTGCTTTTGTTAATTCTTTTTGTATATGCTATATTCAAGGAACACATTTGGGGAAACAAATGATCATGAAATTTTATTTGTGGAAAGATGGAATATTCAAAATATGGTCTCTTGAGTAAGAAATGTCAAACCGAGAATCAAACAAATGAATGTTCTAACTCGAATAGTGGACATTATTAATCAACTATAATTCTGCACTAATGCTGCAGATATGATATTTCGGTTACTTTTGAGTCGCAGGGCTTGTTCGAGTTACCGGATCTGTCCGGATCACCGAGTCCATCTGGATCACTGGATGACCCGGACAAAAGCCTTGACCCCACTGACTCGGTGCCCTATAACCAATTACTGAGAAACCAACACTACAGAGGAGTCATAAATCTTGCAATATTCTGGTATACAACATATCTGTATTTATTATGATACCATAAAAGGAGATTTTCATTCAAAGTATAGTCCGTCGTATTGGACTGTCTATAGCCATGTTCTTGTAAATTTCTCTATTCCAGGTAGATACCACATCTTGTCGTTAAGAACAGAGAAGTCAGTCACTACTTTTTCCACCTCCTGCTGACTGGTGAAGCATTATGATTTCAAGAAGTGTCCTATGGACCGAAACAAGTAATAAGGTCAGGGCTATATGGTTATGTCATCAGCTCAACGACATCAAGTTCCTAATTATTTTTTCTATTTTCAAGCCGAGTGGTTTTGCATTATCCTGTTGTAGTAGTGCGCGCTTTTGATTCATCAATACAGAATATTTTTAGCGTAGTGCAGAATACATCCGTTCCAACTGTACGGAATAAAGGTTGGCCTTGATGGTACAACTGTTAGGTATGAAATTGAAGTGAATTACCAACTCGTAGTTCTATCGCATACAGAACATGATTTTATATTCGAAACGGTCCCGTTTGACAATCGGTTCTGCAAATTGGACCTTGCTCAATATTCGAAATTAGGGAAAAACATCTTCTTTTAGTCACGTGCGACAATCTGTTTGAGGAAATCACGTGCGCTTTGCAGAAGTTATCAACACACTTCCACTTTTCTGAGTTCATGCCAACTCAGATCGCAATGTTTCAGCTATTGACTGTCTGCCCGAGTAGATAAAGGTGACGCACTAAGGTGTAATGGGATATGTCGAGTTCATTTGACAATCATTGTATCCTGCTTTTCCTCAATTATGTGTCTTATAACATCAGAACATTTTATTCTGGGGCCGCCGAACCTTGTCTGATCTTCGTCATTTTTTTCAATCAGCAACGGCTTGTTGTGCTGTGGTTCAAAACACCTTCATCTTTTGCATGACAATTTTTTGGGTTACTTACGCCTGAGTTTGGACTCATAGTAACAGCTCACGTGCCAGACGTTGTTGGCACTCGTCACCATTTCCTCTAAAAATTGACTGAAGATACTGACGAAATTGCGACCTCTGTGTTAAATAATCCTCTTGCCACACTACCTCTTTTACCAGTTTGACCTTGCACTTACGGTCGATCAGGGCGTATACACGCGTCTGCTGTTTGAAATGTGGAAATATTGCAAGGTTTGTGATTCACCTTTATACTGCTCAAAGTATTTAGTCAAATAAAGAACTATTTTAAGTGATAGAATTTAAGAATTCGTTCCATAAATTGTACCGCTCTTCTTCTATATTGTACAGTTCGCAGCAAAGAAACCTGTAAGTTTATTGTGAAACTACGCCTAACAGCCCAGAGAATCAACATAACGTCTAAGTGGCACGAATCACGCCAGGAGAAACCTCGACGTCCTCCCCTGCACACTTATTTTGGAGCAAAAGACTTCATCGTTTCACAATCAACTTACATGCTTATGTTGCAGTTTTTTTTTGCTGCGGACTGTACCAGGCAAGTAATTTTGGATACAGCAATGTGTGTTATGTTTGTGTCGCAATATGTTATTGACGACAATGACATTACATTTATGACTGCATCTAAGTAAGAAACAGAAATCCTTGCAACTATTTGGGAGCATTAGGCACAGTTCAATGTATCTAGAATATATTTCCTTTCAATTTATTAGTATTGCTAAAGTCTTTATAAGTAGAAATACAGAGACATACAGGGAAAAATTGAAGTTAACAAAATTCTATTCGCATTTGCGGAGATTGAAACTGCGGTTACCAAACTTCGTGAATAAAAAGAACGCAAAACACAGATTGCACTTGGATATCAATAGCTGACAATGTAGACATGGCAGATGAAATAACCTATCTGCAAACATCTATATGAAATAGGCCTATACTCTACGATACCAGTTTGAATATTTTCAACATAAAAAGAAATAAAAATGTATGAAAATTATATATATAAGTAAGAAATAAGCCATTGTCTTGAATGTATTTTATAAGTTACATTTGACCTATAAATAGCAACTTAAACACATTCTTCACAGCACAAAACCTTCTGTTTGTTGCTTACATCTACACCTTTCGCGTGTAGCCAACGTCTGCAACGAAGACACTGGATCATATCATGTTTGTCATATTTTTATCAGTCTGATCCAATCTCTCAGTTTTCCTTGTTAAAACTTATACTATACTTTCATATGGACAAACTTCAATTTGTGTAACACATTCAATTGAACATTATCTAGCTTGAAACATAGACACTAAAGAAATAAAGGTTTTAGTGTTTGTTTCTTTTTCTGTTTTTCTTTTTTTTTCTTTTTTTTTTTGCTACCTCTGCAAGAAATAGATAAAGTTTCTAAAATCTTGATCCTAAATTGTACCGGTACTATTTAGGGGAAATATATCAGTATGATTAAGGAGACATGGCCATTTTGTTTTTCGGTTCATTTTATCAAATTTAGGATATCTTATTTTTCATAACAGCTATTCTATATGACTGAAACCAAGTAGGGAATCTGTAACTAGGTAAAATATTGTACTTATACATACCATTCGCTGTGTTGAACTTTAGGTTCTAAATATGTATTGCGAACAAATTGCAGCTCGTTGAATTATGTTTAGTACATCGCCCAAACACGCTAGAGTGTATTTAACAGTCACGTGGCAGCACTACCATACATATTGTTTAGGAGAAATCACAGGTACAATTTACGAGCCGGTTAATATGTTATAGGCCTACAGAAAAAAAAATTTTTCTTGGTGCCTAAAATTTTAGAGCTGATTTTAACTATGTGTGGGGCGCTGAATCCAATAATGTAAGCAGTTTTTTTCTATCAGCTCTACTTTGGTAGATACAGGCTACTGTACCAGTAGTGTTATTTACGTTACAATGTATGTGGAAGAAATATTACAATCCAAAATAAATATGTAAATTATAAATGATGTAACCACTATTTCTGCATGCTTCTTGCAATAGTATACAAAATAAGCAAAAGAAATACAAATATTCTCGTAATAACAAGTTTGAATATGATCTTATAAACTCTGCAACTCAAATAAATCCTACTGTGCTCTATAGAGATTTCTATTTGGAAGAACGGCGCTCTTTTCTCATTAGTGCTGCTATCTGTCGGTACTAAACGGAAACTAGTCATATAGTAGTTCCAGGAACGTCCACTAGATTGCATTGGTATTCTACTTGGCTAGTGGATCGTAGTTGTTGTCTTGCAGGTGGAGTGACATGTTGGAACATGTGAGTTTTGTTCTGAAATCATAACTTGTATCGCGTATACTAAGGCTTTATATTTAACATCCGTGTTAGTGGCCTGAACATAAAATGAGTTCAAGTCGAAGAAGTTGTGTTAACCATCCTGATGTGTTTTGCTACATATGTGGTGAGTACACATTTAAAGACAATAGAAAACATATCAGTGACTTTGTAAAAAAAGCATATCATGCATATTTTGGTGTACGCCTAGGGGACCAAGATAAAACGTGGGCTCCACATATTGTGTGTAAAATGTGTACTGAACACTTGCGACAGTGGACAACTGGAAAAAGAAAAAGTCTTAAGTTTGGTGTTCCAATGGTTTGGAGGGAACCCACAAACCATGTTGATGACTGTTATTTCTGCCTGGTAAATGTTACGGGTATGAATAGAAATAACCGGAACAAGTGGACATATCCTGATCTGCCTTCAGCAAGACGTCCAGTTGTTCATTCCGATGAAATACCAATCCCAACGTTTCACCACTTGCCAGAGCTTTGTGAGACTGAAAACGAACGTAGTGAACATTCTTGTGACATGGATGATGGAAGTGACAGTGATTATGAGGGAATGTCAACAATTCCTCAACAGTTTAATCAAGATGAGCTAAATGATCTAGTTAGGGACCTTAATCTTTCAAAAGAATCGTCTGAATTACTTGCTTCCAGATTGAAGGAGAAAAACGTACTAGAACAAGGAACTAAAATCACACTCTACCGAACAAGGGAAAAGGAGTTTTTACCATTTTTCACTGAAGACACAAATCTCGTATCCTGTCACGATGTTAGAGGTCTCCTAGAACACATGGGCCTTCCAGAATACAATCCAGATGATTGGCGCCTGTTTATTGATAGCTCCAAGCAAAGTTTAAAATGCGTCCTTCTACACAATGGCAATAAATATGGCTCAATTCCAATCGCTCATTCAACACGACTGAAAGAAGAATATGAAGCAATTGCTTTGGTTATGGAAAAAATTAAATATCAGGACCATCAGTGGGTGATTTGTGTGGATTTAAAGATGGTGAACTTTCTTCTTGGACAGCAAAGTGGCTACACAAAATATCCTTGTTTTCTATGTCTGTGGGATAGCAGAGACAAAGCAAACCATTGGTCAAAAAAAGAGTGGCCGCAGAGAGACGACATGGTTGTTGGTAAGAAAAATATTATTAACATGCCTATTGTTGAGTGTGACAAAATCATTTTGCCACCTCTACATCTCAAGCTCGGTTTGATGAAGCAGTTTGTAAAGGCGCTAAATAAGGACGGGCCGTGCTTTGCTTACATGGGAAACAAGCTACCTCAGATCAGCACAGAAAAATTAAAAGCTGGAATATTTGATGGTCCCCAAATAAGACAACTCATGAAAGATCCGGCTTTCGTGGAGTCCATGAATGAGACTGAACGTAGAGCTTGGACCTCATTTGTAGAAGTTATCAAGAATTTCCTTGGCAATAATAAAGCTGATAACTATGTTGAGCTAGTGAACCAGATGCTTAATGCATTCCAAAAACTTGGATGTAATATGAGTATCAAAATTCATTACCTGCACAGCCATTTGGACCGTTTCCCAGACAACGTAGGCAGTCTGAGTGAAGAACAAGGTGAAAGATTTCACCAAGATATTAAAACAATGGAGGACCGCTACCAAGGAAGATGGGATGCCCATATGATGGCAGATTACTGCTGGAACCTAAAAAGAGACTGTGCAAAGAAACATTCAAGGATGTCACGAAAACGAAGCTTCCGAAGTGTTGAATAGATCGTTTTGAACAAATTATTTGATTTTTTATTCATAAAAACTATTATAAAATGTAGTTACAGAGTTATTATGTACTTCATGTTTGTGTTTATATGGTTTTCATTATTTTCAAAGTGTTCCAAATAACAGATTTAAATGTCATAGTTTTCTTTTCACTTACAGTAAAACAGCACCTATGCAATTTTCAACGTTGTAGCAGGTCAGTCTTGCAATTCCTATATCTCAAAAACTAAAGCTGTTAGGGGAAAACTAACGCCATATTTGGATTCAGCGTCCCAATTCTACTTCAAATCAGCTAAGAAACACCCGGCACCAAAACCACTGTAAGCCAGTATCTGTACAATATTATATATAGATTTGAAATATATAGAAATCTGACGTAGTGCCATTTGAAAAAAATATTACTTTATGTTGGGTTAGAAACACTGCTAATTTATGGTATAACACAGTGTGTCCAACAATGTCCCCCTGCACCCTGATATTTGCAAGGTGCAGAATTTTTGTCGTTTAGTTTAAAAGTTACAAGGGTGTATCAAGATATATGATTCACTCTGTATGCAGGCCCATAGCCATCCCCAAAATGTAGGGGGGGGTTGAGGTTAGGGGGGCGATACAACCATATTATAGTCCATTTGCAAGCCTACCGTGAAAATTTTGGGGGCCGGCAAAATTTTAGGACCCCTAACCCCCCCCCCCCTCCCCGATACGGGCCTGCCTGTATGTATTATAGTTGTAAGTATAAACACATTAAAACGTTTAAGAAATTACCAGTCTACAGCAGTGTTTCCCATTTCTGGATCCGTGGCATTGATGTCCTGAGTGTAAAGGCTCTACTATAGCCAACAGATGGCAATGTTTACGCCCTATTCTTCGAATGTATTTTGTAGGGAACAACAATTTTCACAATTGAATCAACTTAAAGATTCTGAAAACTGACAGATAAGAAATCCTTTCGAGTATCATCATTGTCATCATCATAGGTTTTCTGGCATTATTGACAGGCCACTTCCTTCAACTGAGTAGCTTCCATGCTCTACGGTCTTCAGCTAGCCTCTTAGTCTTTAAATACAGTTTTTCTGTTTTGATACCATTCATCAATTGTAGCCTGATCTCTTTCTTTCCTGTCACCATTCCCTCTAGCATGTCCCTCATGATACAGTTCCTTCTTAGCCAACATCCCAACCAGTTTCTCTTTCTCTTCTCAATAATATCTAAAATTGTTATTTTCTCCTCCCACCATGTCTAATAACTGGTCATTCGTTTTCCGCTCGACCCAGCTAATTATCTCCATTTTTCTCCACATTCACATTTTGAAAACTTGCAGACGTTTTAAATTATTTTTACATAAGGTCTATGTTTCTGCCAAATACAGTACTATACTCTATACGAAGCATTTTATGAGTCTTTTTTGAATTTTTTATTCAAGGTACCATAAAATAGACTTTTCTTCTTCATAAAGGCTTCTTTCGCCATTCCTATCCTGCTTATATTTCATGTTCGCACATCATATCCGTTGTGAATTATTTTTGTTTACTACTATGTCCCATGTTTCTCTCTTCCGCAGTAGAGCATAACCTCCCAGAAGCTGAATATTAAATTACCATTAGAATGAAGATAATTATCTATTTGTCCTTTTCAAACTTCAGTAGACTACTGCTTTTTAAGGAACAATTGCATGTTTTTAAATTCTTGAAACACTGATCAACTTTCAAAGGGCAGATCAATTTTAATTTCTATTGTATTTACCTTTTCTCGGATTATTTTGTTGTTGATACTACAAATACTAATCAAAAGTTTTTCGTACCTTCCCGTAAGCTTTGGAAACAGCCGTGTTTATTAGCGTGTATACGTTCTTAGTTTACATCACCTTTAGTGAATTATGGGAGTACTTGGGGTGGCTGGCTACTCCAGTTACCATTCCACTGGCCACACAGATACCATTATCAGTTTTATATAATTACTAGACATACGTTTCTTTAATTTAATTACTTGACACTTCTATGTATATTTCCAATTATCATCGTATTTGTTCTTAAGCTTGAGATATGTGTTTCTTCTGAGTTTGCTGTGATGATGACGTTTCTAGTATTGAACAGGGCAGTGTTGAAGTATAGTTTGATTGAGCGCGGGAATAAAAGTATAGGATTCAGAGGCTGAAATAAGTGATGATTAATAACAGTAGAGACTGATATATTTAGTCCATCAAGAAAGACAAGAACAGCTACTCTTGTTATTGTTCTCGTGTTAAAAGAATGTGCATGTAGGTCTATAGAATACCCCAGTACATCAACTATTTATTGATTTTAGAAGGGCTTACGACTCAGTTAGGAGAGAAACATTGTACAAACATTCTTACAAAATTTAAAATACCGAAAAAACTAATTAGATTAATTAAGATATGTGTAAATGAATCCCAAAGTAAAGTTCGGATAGGAAAATTTTTGTCTATGAGCTTCCATATCGAGAATGGCCTGAAACAAGGAGATGTGTTGACGTCATTATTATTCAACTTTGTACTGGATTACGCTATAGGGAAAATCAAAGATAGCAACCAGGGCCTGGAGTTGAATGGGGTTTACCAGGTTATGGCGTATGCTGATGATGTAAATTTAATAGAAAATGATAGGAGATCAATAGAATGAAATGCAGAGGTCTTATTAAATGCTTGCAGGGACATGGGTTTAGAAATAAATACAGAGAACACTAAATATACGGAAATCGGGATCGTAATACGGTAAGTTATGGATGCGTTAAAATATTAAATAATACTTTTAATAAAGTGGATACTTTCAAATATAGGATCAACATTAACAGACGAAAATCATATTCACGAAGAAATTAAATGTCGACTAAAACCAGGGAATTCGTGTTATTATTTAGTTGAAAATCTTTTGTCGTCGCGCATCCTGAAGAGGAATTTGAAGCTTAAAATATTTAAAATGATAATCATGTCTGTTTGATCTGTATGGTTGCGAAACATGATCGCTTACTCTGAGGAAAGAACATAGACTGAAAGTATTTGAGAGCAATATCCCCAGATGAATATTCGGACCCAAGAGGAACAGGAATGGAGAATGGCGGAAATTTCGTAACGAGAAACTACATAATTCATACGATTTACGAAACATTATTAGGGTCATCAAGTCTAGGAGGCTTAGATGGGTAGGACATGTAGCTAGGATGGAAGAAAATAGGAACGCTTTCAAAGTCTTAGCTGGAAGACTAATCGGAAAATGACCATTAGGGAGACCTAGGCGCAGATGGAAGGACAATATTAAGATGGATCTCGCAGAAATAGGAATGCAAAGTAGAAACTGGATCCAGTTGGCTAAGGGTAGAAATCAGTGGAAAACTTTTGTGAACGCGGCATTGAACCTCCGGGTTCCATAGGACATAGAGTAGAGCATGTACGTCTATAATGTAGGGGTTCTCAGTAACCCAGGTGCGCATCCAGAAATTTTTTGGGAGGGGTTCAATACTACAAACCACTACGTATTTGTTGTATTGAAAGAACATTATTCTGTACTCGAAAAGACGATAAGTAACTAAAAAATACTTCCAACTATATTTTCAGAAAATAATGATACAACTAGACTGTTTCTGCAAGGAAAATAGTACAGATGAAGTGTAAGATCAAATTTTCATGCTACATCAATCATTTCCCTGTTAAATAATTTTTTTATTGAAAAATTGTACATATGTATGTTGAGTTACGAGGTTTAAGGGGAGGGAATCTGGACCCGGCTGACCACGTGGGCGAGCCCCTACAGTAACCCCATGTTACTATTCAACGGTGTATAACATATGTTATCAACGGAGGAGTCCATAATAATAATAATAATAATAATAATAATAATAATAATAATAATAATAATAATAATAATAATAATAATAATAATAATAATAATAATAATAATAATAATAATCGTGAACGGATTTGTTCAACACATAAGATTTAATTTCATTACTTGCTCAATTTCTTTAACTTTGGTTAAAGAATGTCTTTGGACATTTTAAAAGATGAGCAATTGATTAAAAAAACAAAGAGGGTGTCTTATTTATTACAAAATCAATGTACGCATAAACCCCTACAAAGCACGGGGGAAAAAAATCTCTCTCATATAAATTATACAGGCAATCGGGTGCAGAATAACATTTGAAACAACTTCGCAATGCTTGAAACATCGATGTACTGAACATTATAAGAGTCCAATATATAATAGTACTGTTTTCCCTATAATTTTTCTGGTCTTCTAGTTCTTAATTGTATGGCAAATTGTTTACTGGGAAACTGTAAAAGAGTACATTACAATTGACATTTTTTTTTTTATCGTTGTACATTTACCGTCACACCTTCACCAACCAACCAAACATAAAAATATCAGTAATTTAACGTCGTGAACACGTGTTGCACAGAACTTAACTACAGTCTGCATTCTATAAAAAAAAAACATTATTTTCTATTAGTTTTCATCTACTGAGTGACATTTGAGATAAATATGCCGTATTTCAATGAAATTAAAGCGTTATATCGGCATAATTATAATATGATACAGACATTTCTCTAGAACATTAATCCTAGATTTAAACGTTACGTACAGAAATTTTAGTTATTGTTTTTTTAAACCCTCTTTTATCTTATACATATGTGGGTTATTTATTTATATAGTGGTGTAGCCAGCAAATTTTTTAATAGAGGTTCAAATTTGACTTAAACGAGTCGCTGAGCAAAACAATACGTGTATTGTAAAAAATTATTAACGTATTTATAATAATTTCAATAACACGTTAATAATTTTACGTATTTTGATCAGCGAGTAATTTAAATCAAATTTACGTATATTAAAAGCACAACTTGAACAATGGAAAACATTATTGGAGGCACACAACTTTTTCAATGGGGCGGGCCTTTACATACTAAAAGCTAAACCTAGTTGTGACTATATAGTTTGCGAACTCGTCTTAGGCACGGGAGACCTGAGTTCGATTTCCAAAGGGAGCTCATGCTCGGATCCAATATCAAGCTGTAAGGGAATATTAAATCCTAAACTCAAACATACTATAAAAAAATCAAGATCCTTCTCTCACAATATGAATGCATTAGTAACTTATCCTACGTACACTCATGTCCAAAATTATTGTCGCATGTCTATAAATATGTTGTTGTAGGAATATAATTTGATAACGAATTTGCCCGGTATTTCTTATAATGTTAGTATGTGTATAATTGGCAAAGAAGTGTATGTGGCAAATTTCATGTCAAAAGAGCAGTAAATAAGAACAATAAAACGAAAACAAAACTTTCTTGTCCATTTAGCAACCTTTTGTTATACTCATTCTAATTTCCGTATTTATAATTCTTTTCCTATGAAATTTACCACAAATATACGTTTCTCGATTATACACATAGTATCAGTATTAAAAGTAGCCTGCAAAATCATTATCAAATTATATTCTTACAATAAGACAGTTATATATATGCGACAATCATTTTGGACATGAGTGTACATAGGACTACATATTACACACATACATGTGTACAGTCAGAGACAAAAGTTCTTTTCGTTTGGTAAAATTTATTTTGGGGATAACGGTGGCATGGCTGCACCGTTCAACGGTGGTAGGGCCGGAACACACAGAAAATTACGTTATTTTTAATTTACTGCAAAATGTACTCAAATTGTCCTTTCATTATGAAGTTATTTACGAAACTGATTTCATCAAATGAAAAAGAAAACTTTTGTCGCTGACTGTACATACTATTATTAGCAGACTTATTGAAACATGGGTCTTGACCATGTGTGAAATTAGAATCACAGGTTGTAGGAAATGCATCCCTAAATTATTCATGAGGAAACAAAAATGTTTCCGGAAGACCATTTGTTCGCTTTGCTTTCATATGGGGTACAAATGGTATTAAAAAGCTCGAAGAAAGGCAAAATCAATCTCAGGCACTATTATGAAATAATATGTTAATAAATTCGCAAGAGAAAATTCACTCCCAAGAATAAACTATCCCTTTTGGACGTTTTCATGCAAAATAACTTAATGTCGAATTGTAGGTTTCTTCATGAAACATGTAATCGTCAAATATAGACCAAAATTGTTTGGGAAAATTGTCCGTAAAGAACCCGACCCTCAAGAGTAATTTATCAGTTACGAACTTTTAAAGCAAAATAACTTACGTCGTATTGTAGTATTTTAAATGAGCCATTTGTTTATGAAATTCAAACAAATGTGTTGAATCTGAGTCGTTTTTGAGAAAATCGTTCGAAAGAAATCACGCCTACAGTAAACTATCCCTTACATTAAAAAAAAAGATGACAATCGGCTTATATTGTAGGTTAGTGGGACATTTATTTATGAAATAAGGACAATATTGCCTGAAATATTTTTGAGAAAATTGTTCGTAGAGAAATCACCACCATGAATAAATTACTTCTGGATTTTCTCCAGAGAAACCTCTTATACTATTGCTAATGAAATATTGAATTATAGGAAATAAACACAATTATTAGAGCCATTTTCGATAAAATCACAGTTTTCTAAAAACAATTTTGACTTCAATAAAGTGCCTTATTTTGGGAGAGGGGGTAAGAAGAACATTTGTACGCCCCTCTGTCCTGAAGAACCTTATTAAAATCTCATATTTTAAATTCGATCCAAATACTCTGAGAAAAAAAAATGTAGGTGGCTTACTTCGACTTACCGTACAGCAGACGTATAACTGAAAACGCATGGTTTTTAATACTTTCTGTATTATAATACTTCTGTTTTATAATACTTTCTGAAGTGCTCCATCTATACGTACTTTCCGTATGAAACAACATAGGCGGTCAGAATCTCACATACAAATGGAAGTATATAGCATATAGCTGACGAAGGTAACATAAGTATATTATGCATGTGATATACGGAAAACTGTTAGATGTCAGACATCCTGCAACGGCATGATGTAACATCTAAGGCCAGTGCCTATGTAGCATGCGGATAACGTATGCTCCGTACTGATTTCTATAGTAAGCAAGAGATACCGTATATTTGTACAATATACCGCTGTCCGGAGAACGGATTTTTCTCTGTGTTCATTGAGCAGTGTTATTTCTAGGTGAATGTATATACATTCGGGTGTACAAACAGAGGGCCACAAAAACTTTTTTTTTTTTTTCGGTATGTAGTGGTCATGATCCCCTGCTACATCAATCATTTCCCTGTAAAACAAGTATAGTTTTACTGAGAAAGTGTATTAATGTGTGTTGAGTTAGGGAAGTTTTTTGGGGGGAGGGGGGTTGGACTCGGTGGACCTCCCCACCCGTGGGTGCGCCCCTGTGATATAGTAAAAAATGACTTTACACACGGGGAATCGTGAACTACATTACCATTTCTCTACAATGCGGCTGCACAGTGCAGTGTATTGCAATAGCTAACAAGGTGAGTGGAAAGAAAAAGATAAAAGAAAAGAAAAAAAAAGAAAATAACAGAAGTAATTAATATAAGCAACTAATAGCAACATCGTGGGAGCACTCGGTTGAAAAAGTGTAAAACGTTTTTTCAGACCAGCTACCCTAAATGAGGTTTTCCTGGTGTTTTCCTCATTCACACCAGGCAAATGCCTAGGTGGTACCTAACTTATAGGTCCCAGGCCGTTTCCTTCCTTCCCTAGTCCTTTCTGCCTTCCCTCTCCCGAGTATAGTGTGATGGCCGAGGGACGTCATCTCTCAAACGTGACGGGCTAAATGGCCTTAGATGCCGAAAGCCCAGAAATCTAAATCCTAAATCCTAATAGCTACATCAGGTAGCGAGTTGGATAAAAGTCATTGTTATGGGACTCTGCTTCTTAATGGTATAATACAAAATTTTAGTTAAAAAAAAAAAAAAAAAATCTTTTCTTTACATCCTGTATTTAAACTTTGTAACTTTATACCCTGTGTATTTGAACTTTGTAACTCTGCTTACATGTAACTGTACATAAAAACTTAGTCTGTATTTCTCCGTATCTTTCTTTCCTTCTTAACCATTCCTTGGCCGAGTTCATTGTAGAGTCATCCCGCGTAAAGTCTCTTTATGACTTGCACATCCGCTGACCCCCAAAAAAGGCTCCTTCCTTTCATGTTTAACAGCATATCCTGGGTTTGATGCCTGAAGACATATATCGTTGCCCTCATTGTGTCTGCATTGCGGCCTTACCTTGCTAATTAGCTATTTCATGCGTGAATTTTGAGAACAGGGGAAATCCTTCAACAAAAAACGAACATATTCCGTTCAACAAGGCTTCGTTAATAAGAAGAAAGAAAGAAAAATGAAGTGTGTAAGTAGTGAGATGTTATAAAATTTCGTTGCCAATTGGCCCTATTTCTAGTACAAGCGAAAATATGCTTGCGCATTAGTTTCTTCTTCTTTATATATATATATATATAACTGTGTGATGAGTTTCAGTAAAGTAAATTATTGAAATAAACAAGCATTTAATACTTAAACGATACGTTAAAAAGTTATTTAACTTTACTAATGTAATTTTCTTCTATGACTATAGTTTAAGGTAGGCTTCCTCAACGTATTTTATACTATAACCCGGATCTAGCCCGGACCGAGGAGGGCCTTGGCTCCTCAGTTGTTAAGTAACAAAAATAATTTAAGCCATTATTTGTATATTTTTGGAAGTTTCTAGTAAACTTATGATATACTCAGACATATAAACTCATGAAATACTCAGATATATAAACTCATGATATACTCAGATATATAAACTTATGATATACTCAGATATATATAAACTCATGATATACTCAGATATATAAACTCATGATATATGGTATACTCATGATATATATAGTCTGAGTTCTGGCTGCCCTCCTCAGTTTTTACTTTCTAGATCTGCCACTGATTACAACTCCCCTTTTATCACATCATCTTGCCAGCATCTCCATCACTAATTTCTCGTTCGCAATAATCTTTTTGATAATTACTACAGGGTTTTCATAAAGTCTGGACGGATTTAATTCGCTTATAATTTACATAAAAATGCTCATATTGAAATCAAATAAAGTGCAAACGGTAGCGGAAGGATTAAATTTTTACCTGTAATCTGCACCAGCTCAGTTCATTCACCGCCACACCTGCAACTGGGCGCCATTTACGTCCAAACATTCGCGTAGGCGGCGCTGGAATCCACTCACAGCGTTCCACCGTGTTTGATCCGAAATGCCAGCCACATACGCCCTGATTTTGTCCTTTAAGTTCTCCAAACCACTTGGCTTCTTTGCATAAACTTCCGTTTTTACATGACCCCAAAGCCAGAAGTCGCAGGGGTAAGGTCGGGTGATCTTGGCGGCCAAGCGGTCGGGCCACCGCGGCTAATCCATCGGTTAGGGAATTTCTCGTCAAGGAACTCTCTCACCTTGATTGCATAGTGAGGGGGTGCCCCGTCTTGTTGGAACACGATGTCGTTCTGGATTCCACGTGCCTCCAGTTCCGGAATGAGGTATTTCTGCAACATATCCAGGTACGAATCTCCATCCACGGTCTCCTCTTCAAAAAAGAACGGTCCAATCAGATGAACATAGGGCACAGCGCACCAAACGTTCACTTTAGGGCTGTCTCTCTCATGTGTCTCAAATTCCTTTGGGTTTTAATACAGCTTACAACTTACTTTTAACAGTCAACATTAAAACAACAATGAAAACAACAATGGAAGAAATTTGGTAGGAAACTGACCCTTGCCCTCCCTCTCCCTCTCTCAACGTGTTCAGAGTTGCCGCTTATCTAATAGTGTTGCCAACTAAAAATTTAATCCTTCTGCTACCGTTTGCACTTTATTTGATTTCATTATGAGCAATTTTATGAAAATTGAAAGCAAATTAAATCCGTCCAGACTTTATGAAAACCCTGTACTATAACTTACAGTTGTATATGTGTATGACCCTTACGTACACTCATGCCCAATATTATTGTTGCATGTCTATAAATATGTTGCTGTAGGAATATAATTTGATAACGAATTCGCCCAGTATTTCTTATAATGTTAGTATGTGTATAATCGGCAAAGACATGTATGTGGCAAATTTTATGTCAAAATAGCGGTAAACAAAAACAATAAAACGAAAATAAAACTTCCTTGTCCATTTAGCAATATTTTGGTTTACTCATTCTAATTTGCGTATTTATAATTCTTTTCCTATGAAATTTATCACAAATATACATTTCTCGGTTTTACACATTGTATCAGTATTAAAAGTATCCTGCACAAATGATTATCAAATTATATTCTTACAGAAAGACAGTTATAGATATGCGACAATTATTTTGGACATGAGTGTACATAGACAACTCTAGAAAGAAGAATAAAAAATCCCAAAGGAAATCAATCCCTTTCCAAAGTTTTTTTTTTTTTTTTTACCAGTTTCGCCCATTTAATTTCCTTAAGATTCTTAATTTGTTTAATATGTTTTGATGTATTGGACGATATGAAAAAAAAATGTGTCTATCAAAATAAGATATTCAAAATAATCTGTAAAATATTATTTTACGCTGCTGGATCCTACTTACAAGGACAAGTTATAAGTCTTGCAATATTTCCACAACCTAAACAGAAGACTATGTATAATGTCATAATGGACCGTAAGTACAAGGTTAAAGTGGTCTAAAAGTATAGTTCATTTCTTCAACCGAAGTGCAGTTTGTATATAAAGAATGCAGCCTTCTACATGCAGTGGCTCGTACCATAAATATGTTACCGACGGATGAGTCTTGCAAAAAATACCTCCGATAACTAAATAGCCAACCAGAACCCTTATTTCAAACAATTGACAGTCGTTTATCAAGTCCACGTGGAGTTTTAGTTGTCATAGTGGCAAATACTGTCTTTAAAGCTACGCTCGATTTCCTGTTTCCAAGACCAACTTTCTTATTCTTACATTGTCTGACATCTGTTTCGTATTAGCGATAGTATTGGGAAGAAAGAATAGACACAATAGGTGTTAAGACGTTGCAACCCCGCAAATGTGGTCAAAACTGCGATGGAGGGAGGAAGGGGTGCTGTTGCAAAAATCAGCATGGGAACTTGAAAGAAATATGAAGAGCTGCACTCCTATTGTGTGAACACACTATAGAGTACCAAGTGGACGTTTTTACACGGAGGCCGCCATCCTGTCAATATCTTCAGTCACTATTTAGTGGCAATTATAAATCCTCATTAACGTCTGATACGCAAACTGTTACTATATTAGTTCGACCTCGAGCATAACGTAAAACATTTGACATGAGAAAGAAGAAAGTGCAGTGAACCGCATCACTACAACTCATTGGTTCAAAAATTTCGTACACCTTGTAAAAATGTTGAAGATGAGCCAAGGTTCGGCCGCCCAGGGTAACAGATTCTGAGGTCATACAACACGTCATTGCGGAAATCCATCCACCAGCACACGACGATTATTAGATCAAAACGGCATGTCCCAATCAATTGTAGTATGTCACCTTCTTAAACTCGGCAAAACCACCAGCAACTGCCTCATTCTCTCACAATGAGTTGAACCCAGCTCAGGCCCAGAGAAAAATGGATGTGTGTCTACAAACTGTACAAAATCCACGTGATGTGCTTTTGCTGAAACGGATTATCACGTTCTACGAAAGTGGGTGTTTTTCCGAAATTCGAATGTGCAAAATCAGTGCTTGAGCAAGAGTCAACTTCCAGAAACGGTTGTCAAACAGGGCCGTTTCGAGCATAAACTTATACTTTGTGTGTGGTGAAACTATTGAGGGGATAATTCACTTCGATTTTGTTCCTAACGGTCGCACTATCAATGCTGATCTTTAGTCCGAATAATTGGAATGGATATATGCTGCACTACGCCAAAAATATCATGCATAGGAGTACCGAAAGCACGCTCTGTTGTAATAGGAGAACGCAAAATCTCACTTGGCTTGAACAACGCAACAAAAGAATCAGAAACTTGATGGCATCGAAGTAATGCTATAGTTCTTCGGATTGTTAGCTCTTGCTAGCGCTGCCGTGTCCTGACAAAACGCTGTAACTTTGGCGGAGAAGTTTTGCGAAAATGAGCCGTATAGTTTTCATCCGAAAATGTGATCTGTATCGTGTAGAACCAGTGTAACTAGGCAATAATGGTCAACCAATCAATTTTCACCAAATTTAATCACACAACATGCATTTGCGTAACATTACATGTAACCACGTGTTTCCAAAGTCAAGATACACTGGTTCTACACGATACAGATCACATTTTCGGATGAAAACTTTAAGGCTCATTTTCGCAAAACTTCTTCGCCAAAGTTACAGCGTTTTGTCACGACACGGCAGAGCGTAGCTAGGATAGAATAAATTGTGGTAGCAAGTGTTTTAGTTAGTTATAGAATGAAATGATAATAACAATTAAGAAGCTAACAAGTTACATAGTAGAACCTTTAGTTTAATGAAAAAGCTAATGTGATGAGTAAAACAATAAATAGGCCCTATTCCTAATTTAACTTCCTCGTGGGTATATGGTTAACGTATGCGTCTTCGGCGCCGGTCTTAGGGGAAGCTCATGTGGTTCGGACTCCACGTTGAGCTTCAGGTTTAAGTACCATATAACCTCGACGCTAAAAGAGATAGTAAACCTCAGGTCAACCAAATATTACTGATTATAATCATTTATATATTACTGCAACAAAATGAATTCTAGAAACTTCTATGTAGATTCAACAATCTTTTATAAACTTTGTTACTTACGAAATAAATTAGTGTAAAAATAATTGAAACTAATATCATTTCAGCAAGTAGCTACAGGATTACCCTATTATTTATCCTAGGATCATGATTCGCACCTCATTCTCTTCAGAATAGAAAAGTCTTTCAAACAGTACCATTCGCATGTTCCTGAGGCGGAAATTTTGAGAAAAATATTTTTTCTTCAAATTTTTAGCCCCTCTAGACCACCCTGTATTAACGTACAGATCTCAAAATCAACTAAAAAAATACTAAAGGGTGTACTAAATCTGTATAAAAAATTTCAAGCTTCTATCTTGAACAGTAAGAGTGGGAAAATATTTAGCAATGAGCTAAGAACATCCTCACAATGCATCAGATGACCCCAAAAACACCCGGATGTAAATATAAAAATTTCCTGAGACATCCTTATTTATCCTAGGGTCATGTTTTGTATAGGGCCTTTCAAATGACACCACTCACATGAGCCTATCATGTTCCAAGGAGTGAAATTTTGAGGAAATAGGGTTTTCTAGTTTTTTAATCGAATAATCAAGATACTACCCTATCGTATAAAAATATACGACAAAATTTAAAAAGGTTATAATCTAAACAAACTAATTATTAATATACAGTTACTAATCTAATTTATGACTAGGCACTAAATATGAATATTAATTGCAAATTGTATTAATATCCAGTTACAATATTGTATTACAATTGTATTTTCACGTATTCCAAAGGAACAAGGTTTAAATACTTTACATACTTGTGAAAATTACGAAAATATTACTAAAACTGTCTAACAAGAATTTCAATAAGAAAATATGAATAATGTGCCAGCCACCACTATTATTGGTAACTATTGTAACGGATAGATCTATAATTATAACATAATGTAAATAACATAGGCAACATGGTCTAATATCCGCCTATAGTTTTACTTTCCATGAAAATAGTGCAATG
Source organism: Thermobia domestica (assembly GCF_964235325.1). Taxonomy (NCBI): domain Eukaryota; kingdom Metazoa; phylum Arthropoda; class Insecta; order Zygentoma; family Lepismatidae; genus Thermobia; species Thermobia domestica. The sequence goes on along the minus strand of NC_137463.1, from coordinate 42,484,978 downwards.
AAAATTGACTGCATCACTAACATGCACCAGATCATGGCCCATATAAAAGTTCATCTTCATTTTGCTATAGGCTTGGTCAGGTATGCAACCGTGTAAATTCAAGCTTGTGCAAGCCCACAGATTTAGCCTTAAAGGCTTCAATAAGCCTTTTAAAAGTCTCGAATCCTATTTGGGACATTATTACCTGAAGCTTTCGTCACTTTTTGGTAAGGACAACGTGTGTAAAATTAACATGTACGTTACCTTACCTACTATCCATTTCATAAAGATAGGCCCCTGACTTCGTGGTGCTGCCGTGACGTTCAGTCAAAACTTATATTGCATTGTCGTACCTCGTTGGAATTGCTGAAATGTTGTCTTTTCAATACTTAAGACATAAAAATTTTCTTTGTATTATGCAGTGAGAAAAAAATAAAAATTAATGAAAAAGTGCGTATTTTTTCGTACTTTTTTGGTAGATCAATGTTTATAGGACTATATCTCAGAAAAGAGATCACGTAAAATAATTTCCTGTGTACAATATGTAGATGCATCCATTAACTGTGAGTTGTGAAAAGTTCAATTTTCATCACTTGATATTTTTTGTGTAATTAAAACAAATGTACGACGCTCTGATCTCCTTTACCATGGTAGGTAGAGAAACGTACAAAACACTGTTCGAAAATTTGGAAGTCTAGTGTTCCAAATATTTGGAACTATTAACATAAAAAGGTTTAGTTGGTAGAGTATTTATTTTTTTAAAAAAATTTTTTACTTCAACATGTTCTCTGCGTTAAGCGGTGAGCCATGTTGCAGCCCAATCTTTAAATTCCCCGCGCTTATATGAAGAAACAGCATACAGTAAGTGGAAGTGCGGCAACGCTGTCGTGCAGTGTTGTCGCGTTCAGGAAGTTTGTAGCGCGAAGCTTACTTCATAAGAATGTAATAGGAAAAAGTATTTATTATAACCTTTCACAACATCATAAAAATAATAATAATGCATTACACATCTCAATTTATTCGAAATTAAACGTTGAAGTAAAACATCCAAAAACTCATCTCTTAATCTATTTACTTCATTCACTTTCGTAATGGGTTTGTTGACTCATCGCTGCTCCTGTTATCTTCCTGTATACTTATTAACAATGGCTCCATTTCTACCTCGAGATCTATCAGTATACACACTTTCCAGCTTCCGAACATGTTAAAGGTTAAAAAGAAATTTATCCTTGGCAATCACGTGTTCACCCAAGTTCCGCTATCAATTCCCCTGCCGAATGTACAATAACACAGAATGGGTCCTTTGTTTTCTTTCAACGAAAGAAAACTATGCAATGTGTAGGTGACGAGGGCTGTATTTGCGTCTAATCACGTTGCACTGATTACGTCTTCAACACTTCCCTTCGGTTCGTAGGCGTCAAAAACTTAGACATGCATTCACACCATATGGGTTCATTGCAATGAAACGGACGAATGGGCATTTATATTTTCCTGAGTATATCTCGTGCTTTTTGATTGAAATATATATATATATGGATATTCCTTTACGAGCGCGGTATTACAAAAAGAAGAGGCAAGATGTTTAGCGATAATGAAATTGCAGAACTGATTAATGACTGCGACTCAGACGATTATGAGTTAGTAATTAATAGTAATAGTAATAACATTGATTATTCTGTGGTCAGTGGCGTATTCGGTAGTGAACAAGATAGTAACTCTGTTTCAAGTGAACCTGAGGCTGCGCCGGGAAAGAGAGAAAAAAAACGTGTCGTTCCTATTCAAAGATAGATTATGATGTAGCTTGGAGCGATAAAATTCAAGTAAATGCATACCCCTGTTTAGTGGTATCCCGGGAATTGATCAAAATGCTGGGCTATCTACAGAGTATTCCGCATATAAAGTGTTTCAGCTGTTTTTACCGATGAAGTTTTATAGTAAAAAAAGTTGAATTGATTTTGAGTTGAACGTCCTATTCAGCAGTGAGGCTATATGAGACGTCGACCTACTGATTAACGTGGAATCCAAACTACATGAGCTCCCCCAGGAATAGTAGTAAAAGTTATGAATCAATACGCAAAACAGCAGATTGAGAAAAAGAAAAAATACTAAAACAACAATCTTTGTTTTCTAAATGAAAGCGTGTTACTTTAATTAAAAACAAGGACATTTTTACACTAATTATTCACATAAGCCTTGTACGGAAGCCAGCTTGACGCGATTTTTACAAATCAACTACGCAAGAGTTATTAGTATGTCTGTCAAGTGGTGGAACAGATTTTCTGTGAAGTGTAAACTTAATATTACATATCAACTAAGGTTGTATCATATAATAAAGTTTATGCTTGTATTCGTTTCTGTGCAAGTGTATTTTGTACTGCTTGCAGTAAGTGAAAAACTGACAAAAAGCAACAAATTTTCGAAGACCATCACATGCAAATCCAAACAAAATAAGAGTTCGCTTTTCTAATTTTGAACATTTGGCACATTTTTTGTATATCCTGTTAATTTCTAAGAAATTGGTTTAAAATCTGTAGAGACATAAAATTTTAAAAATATCTCTAAAAAGTGCCAGACAGTGTGCGTGACAAGTTTAAATACCCGTCCGTCTGAGAGTGTATACGCGCCAGGAAAATGTGGCAACGTAGCACTCCGTATAAACTGCGATAGCGAAGGGCGCAAAGCTGAGAAAATCATAATGTCATATTTGTGATTGTTTACCTTTTAAAACAAGTCAAAACAGTTTGGTTGAAAAAGCTACTTTAAGATTTTTCTAAAAGTTTTTTCAGATTGTTAATACACCGCAGCAATTCAGAGATAATAATGTCTCACTTTTTACTGAATAACAAGAAAATTACTATGTGTTGAGTAATAAAATTTTCAGAACTTACAGGTAACATATGCATCTACATATGGTGCACAGGAAATTATTTCATGTTATCTCCTTTCCGAGATATAGTCCTATAAACATTGATTTACCAAAAAAGTACGAAAAAATACGCACTTTTTCATTAATTTCTATTTTTTTCTCACTACACAGTACAAAGAAAATTTGTATGTCTTAAGTATTGAAAAGACAACATTCCAACAATTCCAACGAGGTACGACAATGCAATATAAGTTTTGACTGGACGTCACGGCAGCACCGCCAAGTCAGGGGCCTATCTTTATGAAATGGATAGTAGTTCTATTGGGATTAACGCTAGGATAATACAAAAAGTAAGATACTTAGAAAGTCTTTTGCATGAGAATAAGTTAAAATAAATAAATAAATAATGGTAAACTGCTCAGGGTGACTGGATAATAACAGAGAGACCTGATACGATTTATTTTTCTAGCTGACGTTTGCTCTTTGGACCCATTTTTTTTTTTTTTAATGTCATCGAACTCTGGGTGTTAGTCTACAAAGTCTTACAGACTGCCCAAATGCAGCATTTGGCAGAGTAAAATTTTATATGAGATCAAAGATCTGTAATAAGAAATTTAAGAGCCTGGGATAAGAGATATAAAAGGGAGATTTGGTTTCTTGATCTTAGTGACCTGAGTATTTCAGTGAAGAAAAGTTGTCGTTAAGATCAGGTAATGGTTCTTTCTTGTTATGGTATCGCTTTTCAACTAACAAACATGTCAAGCTAAGATGTTTATGTTTTAAAAAAAGAAATACAAAGATATGATTAAAGAAAAGGAAAAAACAAGGGAAGATAGAAAAAATAAAAAGTAAAAAATGACAAATTGAAATAAAATTCTTCAAATTAAAATAAAATTTTGATTATTTTTTGACTACTTAAATGGTTTGTAAATATTTGAATATCATCTAATTGTAGCAGTATAGAAAGGAAAAATCTCTGGGTTCGAACTCCGCTGAGCACAATGTTAAAAAATTTAACTAGGATTCTCTACGAGACAAGAGCTCGTTATCTCGTCTCGAAAAGATTATGTCTTGTCTCGGAAATGAAATGAAATGAAATCTTTCAGTTGAACGTTCCACGATTATGCTCTTTAGGTTAAGTGGGAGGATGATTAAGGCAAGTGAATGACGAAAATAGCCAAATCCATAGACACGATTTACTTGGCCGGGGGTTGAACTAGGGACCCCACACACAGAGGAAAGTGCTCTACTATTGAGCCACTGTGCCCCATCCTTTGTCTCGAAAAATATACCTGTTTCTGTTGGTAAAGTTCTGTCTCGTCTCGTTTCTCGACATAATATTTCTGCCTCTGCTCATCGCGACAGTACTAATTTTAACTAACCTTTCTTGAAAACTATATGTACCACGTTATCTAAAAATATCAGTCTTTTGTTATCAAAATTGAGAATATATGTATTGTGGTTTGAAAATAACATTATGAGATCTGACATGCGTCTTGTTCGATAACCTGCCATTTTCTAACAAACACCATAATCTCGTTGCTATAGTACTTTCAAGGTTCCTGATCAAGAAATTGTGGCACTTGGTTTTCACAGGCTTCTTTTGAAACTAACTTTACACCATTCCAAGAGCACTGCAGAGACGGAAACAAACGATAGTCTGATGGTGTTACGTCTGGGCTAAACGGTGGATATATTAAAATCTCCCAGTCAAGTTCTCTTAATTTCTCACAAGTGACACCCTTTCTTTAAACTGGTTCCAAGAGTTTTTTTTTTTAATTGCTAGGTGCACTTGGACAAATTGTCGACAGTACAGATCTGATTCTATCGTTCTATTCGGCGGCAGTAGTTTGTGCTACACGGCTACCCTTCCAATCCCACCAAGCACACAACATTGCCACCCTTGGTGTCAGTGTGGGCTATGCTACAGACTGGGAGTTTCTCCTTATTTCGACCTCACACAACAATCTTTTTCTCACATTGTTGCAATGTTCCTAGTTTGAGCTATATTTCCCTAATGTAGGGAAATTTCATAGGTAAATTTAGCAAAAAGGAAAAAAGGAAAGAAATGTGGCAGTCGAGGGAAATTTTCTTAAGGAGACCTACAAACTCTGTACTGTTGTCGTAGGTTATCCACTTTTCTTTAATCGTGATCACTCGCTTCAGAAATGGCTCAATTTCATAGTGTTTCAATAGAGATCGGAAGATAAAAACTTGATCAAGTAAAGGATTTAGATTCAGATCATGCGGCATCCAAACTCGATCTTGTATTGTAGTCAACTGTCTCCAAATGGTTTAAGACTGTTTAGTGATGACTTTTAGGTCATTGGCGATGTCATGACTTCTTACGTACTGATTTTGCTCGACTTTTTAAAGGAATATCATCTACTTTGTTTGTGATTGGTCGCCCACTGCGAGGAACATCTTGAACATCAAATTTTCTAGAACGAAAGCAGCTCAACCACATTTAAGCTGTTGCTCTTGATAAAGTACTTGCCCATAAATACCACAAATAGGCAAGATACGTGCGGACCTGCGCAGCATTTGCACCTTGATGAAAATAAAATTATAAAATCTAGCGTAGTTTTGCGAAAGTTCACACACCTTACGTCTGTGTATACGAATTACCTCTGGTGCATGGGGTCCCGGATTCAAACCCTGCTCCCGCCAAGTGAACTTTGTGGTGGACAAACACCGTGTGCGTCGGTTTCCTCGGGGTTCTTCCGTTTCCTCCTACTTTCTTCATTCCACCACTTCATTCATTTCTCATAATCACCGTGTCCTTTAGCCTAACCGGCAATAGCGTGGGACGTAAAACTAAAAAAAAAAAAAAAAAAAAAAGAATTACAACACTTTTCCCAATCTATTAACTTGAACTGTTATGCTAGCTGTCAGATGATGTTAGACCTGACTCGCTGGACAAATATATCCATAGATTTGGGACACTAACACCATCTTGTGCGTAAAAAGGTCAATACTTTTTAGACTAACTGATATATAAAGCATTGTTCGACTATATTTAAATATTGTATACCTATATACGTTTTCAAAATATCAATAAGAATAATCTATCTTTCAAATTACAGTGAAGGTTCTGTCTCAAGAAGTCCAACCCTTCATAAGAGTTGCAAAGAGACATAAAAATCTGCTTTTTATTGGAATGAAACTTTTAGAATTCAATTTGTTTTGCTATTTAAAGACATGTTCTTAATTTAATTATTAGCTTTGTTCTCTTGTAGTAGATTTTGCAATTAACAAAGATACGTTACACTATACAATACGTTTGATTTATTTGTTCAACACGAGGATGTCTACCTGCTTTTAAACAGGAATTATCTGGTTTTACCTGGAGGAATCAATTCGTGCAGCCCAACATGCCATTTGCGTTGTGTGGGTTGCCTAAACACAACAGTATGGGGCCTGGACGTTCTACGCGTTGTAGTATATAACTTGACGAGTTAGTTTTCCCCTTTGGTGTCTAAATTCTAGCTGTAGATAAGGAAAGCAATACATACTTCCTTGCACAAAGAGTAGGATATATACATTTTTAAAAAATAATTTTTTGTTGTGTTATGGTTCACTCATATTAGATCATAACCTCATTTCCACTACGTTTTCTATGAGCTTGAAGTAGTCTATTGGAAGAGAATTTCGTGACTTGTGTTTCCAAAACTGAAGAAATGAACTTTATATTTTAATTGCTTAATAAACCTAATACGATAGTAAAGAACTTGCTTTATTCACAGAAATATTCTTTAGTATTATATCGTTGTATTTCAAAGAGGAACCTAGGACTCCTCACATGAATGATTTGCCATTTACGGTACTTTTTCTATGATATCACCAATAATAAGAATTTCTCCTTCCCCATTTTTGTTCTCCAGAACAACGTAAACATTTGCTAATGGTTTTATTAAGACTTGAATTTATTGTGTTAATAAGTTTTTTACTATTATCTTATTCTAACTAAATGATTTTTTAAAATTGTAATGAGAAAAGAATGATCGAATAAATTTAAATAGAAATGGAAACAGTTCTTCAAAATGAAAATTTTGAAAAAAAAAAAAAAATTCCAGATATACATATTGTTTTCGCGCCCTTGCACCTTGCAGCATAACAAACGGAGCATTTAGTATTATAACTAACGGTATTTGGAAGGAAATATACATCAAAGTTTTAACTTGTTCATGTATATTTCATGTAGATCTTCGAAATATCTGTAAAGGTCATCAAAATTAGGAATTATAGCGAATGACAGCAATAGAAGCGGACCCAGAAAGTAAAAAGTAGGAGGTGGGGGCAACCAGAACCCAGACTATGATAGGTATATCATGAGTTTACTATAAAGTTTCAAATATATTTGGTCTAGGAATTAATTCGTGCGGTTGGTACGCACACATTGAAGCTGTAGTACAAACACAAAATACATAAATACCTTAAGAAAAATATTGTCCATCGCTAGCCACCACTTTCGCCCATCTGTCAGGCAATGTACGGATTCCGTGGCGAAAGAAGTCCTCATCCTTGGAAGCGATCCAGTCAGAGACCCATGTTTCGATATCTTCTGAAGAAGTAAACCGCTGTCCAATCAAATCGTTGTTCATGCAATCGAACAAGTAGTAGTCCGAAGGAGCAACGTCTGGTGAATACGGCGGGTGGGGTAAAACTTACCATCCGACATTTTCTAAATAGGTTTTGACCGGTTTTGCGACATGTGGGCGAGCGTTATCATGTTGAACAATAAGTTTATCATGTCTGTTCTCCCATTCTGGTCGTGTTCTGGCCAGAGCTTGCTTCAAACGCATTAATTGTCGTCGATAACGTTCTCCATTCATAGTTTCACCCGGTTGCAGCAGCTCATAGTACACCACACCTTTCATATCCCACCATATGCACAGCATAACCTTTGCACAGTGAATATCTCGTTTTGGTTGTGATGGACCTGGTTCACCTGGTTTCACCCAGGCCTTTTTACGTTTAGGGTTCTCGTAATGGATCCACTTCTCATCACCCGTAATAATTCGATGCAGAAACCCCTTTCTGCTCTGTCGTTGAAGCAGCAATTCGCAAATGGTTTTTCGTCTTTCAACGTCTCTGTCTTTCAATTCATGTGGATCCCAATGTGACATCTTTTGAATCATTCCCATGGCTTTCAAGCGTTTGGAGACTGTTGTTTGATCAACGCCTAATGCTGCTGCAAGTTGTTCCTGCGTTTGACACGAATCCTGCTCGAGCAATGCTGTCAATTCTTCGTCTTGAAATTTTTTTGGCTGTCCAGCTCGCTCTTGGTCTGCCAAGCCGAAATCACCACTTCTAAACCGTGCAAACCACTTCTGACACGTTCGCTCAGCTAGAGCATGGTCACCATACACTTCCACCAAAATACGATGACTTTCAGTCGCACTTTTCTGCATGTTAAAGTAATGCAGCAGGACACCCCGCAAAAACACTTTATCAGGCATAAATTGCGCCATGTTCACTTAACTACAAACTGGTGTTGTTGACGCTTTAATCCACTGCCCTATACTACGAACGATACGCGATGACAGGGGTTTGCAACACATGTGTGGATACACGGAACTGTGGGACGCTCCGTTCGTTGCGCCATCTCTTGTCCACCCGCACGAATTAATTCCTAGACCAAATATATAAATAACAGGTTAAATTATTTTTGTTACTCAAAAATCTGGTGGATCTAGATCCCCCAGGCTTCGGTCTAGATCTGCCACTGCACCGCGGTACCAGACTCCTCGAAGCATAATACTGGGTATATATTACTTGAAATTTACATAAGGATCGAATTTTAGAAAAGGTTCTTTTATGTACTGTAGTTATTCAATAGGTTGCTCGCTGTCTGCTGATGCTGCTAAATATGTTTTATCTCTAAATATTTCCTACCTATAAGTCAAAATTAATATATTATACGTAAAATAAATAAGTACACGAAAAATAAATAATTAAAATAACAAAAATTTAAAGAACGAAATTGTTGCTTTGATCTAATTACATAGCTCAAAGTTAAAAAGTAGTGGGAGATCTCTTCTAACAACAAAGTGTATAAACTTGACATGCGATAAACTTTTCAATGTTATGGGGTTCAACTGATGTAGACCCAAGGCTGATTTATTTATACGCATGGAACATTAATAACCTGATACTATTAACGATGTACGGTATAATTCAGTACTACACTTCTCACAAATCTTATAATTATCCTGTATATGATAAAACATTGCTTAACACATCATCTGCTAATTAGTTTGAAATGGGGTACTGGTAAAAATTTTACGTTGAGTTCAGAGGAAAAACAACAACAAAAAATTTTAGTACAACGAATCAGTAGAAATTAAGTTTTATATATATGTTATTTAAAAATTGTGTTATTTAAAAATTCTTGTAAGACTTTCCCCCCAGAAAATCGATTTCTGTCATTTAAAAGATCTTTTTCAGTTTCCTCTCATAGAAATACATCTTCTGTTATTTAAAGGGTCTCCCTATTTTCCTTCTCCTAAAGCACACTTTCAATTATTTGAAGGCATTTCTTGTAAATAGGCATTCTGGTTATTATTTAAAGATTCATCTACACCTTTTTTTTTTCTCCTGAGATAGTCTTCTGTTATTTAAAGGCTCATCTGCTTTTTTTTCTAATCTAAAGTGTATTTCTATTGGATGTTGAGCCAATTTTATACAAAGATTGTTCCAAAATGATCGGCAAGGAAAGCAATGTAATTAAGGTTTCTAAACTTTCAGACTAAAAGAGAACCTTGACATCCTACGAAATTTTCCACTACAAAACTGGGACATCCTATGAATATTTATACTACAAACCGGGACTCGTATGAAAATTTACACTATAAATCGGAACATCTTATGAAAATTTACATTACAAACCGTGATATCCTATGAAAATTTACACTACAAACCGGGACATACTATGAAAATTTACATCACAAACCGGGACATTCTATGAAAATTTATACTACAAACTGGGGTTCCTATGAAAATTTACACTACAAATCGGAACATCCTATGTAAATTTACATTACAAAGCGTGATATTCTATGAAAATTTACACTACAAACCGGGAAATACTATGAAAATTTACACTACAAACCGGAACATCCTATGAAAATTTACACTACAAACCGGGACATCCTATGAAAATTTACACTACAAACTGGGACATCCTATGAAAATTTACACTGTAAACCGGGACAGCCTATGAAAATTTACAATATAAACAGGCATATTCTATGAAAATTTACGGTAGAAATCGGTACATTCTATGAAAACTTATACTACAAACTGGGACATATAAAAATTAACACTACAAACCAGAACATCCTATGATAATTTACAGTACAAACTGGCGCATCCTATAAAAAATAACACTACAAACCGGAACATCCTATGAAAATTTACAGTACAAACCGGCACATCCTATAAAAATTAACACTTCAAACCGGAACATCCTATGAAAATTTACACTACAAACCGGGACATCCTATGAAAATTTACACTTCAAGCCGGGGCATCTTATGAAAATTTACACTTCAAGCCAGGGCATCTTATGAAAATTTATACCACAAACTGGAACAGCCTATGAAAATTTACACTATAAACCGGGACATCCTGTGAAAATTTACTGTAAATTCATAGTTAAGTACTTGTTTCTTGCAGAAAAACTAGAATTAATTAAATAATAGGCCACACTTACTAAAAGTGAGTGAAGAGAATCGATTATTCTTGTTATCTATAACTACTAATAAAGGCGGTATTTTTAAAATGTTATATGAACGGTATTCAGTTATGTTCTGGTGAAAAACCGGGACATGTAGAGCTTGTACAATTTTTTAGGGGTACAAATGATGTGAACACGGGAATGTCGCGAGTAAACCGAGATATGTAGGAACAGAGATGGAGTGGGTCAGTAGATCATAGGTCAAGATTTGTGAGTGAGTCAGTGGGACATGAGTCAAGAGGACGTGACCCACTGCGACCCACCAACCCACCATGACAGACTCTGACCCATAGACCCAACGACTCACTATGCTCAGTGCATTGTAGACAGCACTTTCTGGACACTGGTGAATTTGTCTACCTTTTACTTTCTAAGCCTTCATTTTCTTCCTTTTTAATTTGTTTCTATTTACTTACCTCAGATGAATATATCTAAGTGAAAAAAAAAACTTCATGCACTTTTAAATATTGATATTTTTAATTATAATAATAGCAATAGGACTTAGTACTTAGCTTTTGAGACACAGTCAAATTTTTCCTTTTACGTTGGTCTACTTTACCTTGATTTGAAACTTTCAAATTTTGTCCTACTTTCCACTGAAAAGTATTTGTAATTCAACAAGGAAATAATTATATACGATAATTAAATTGAAATTCATCACAAAGTGACCCATGACAATGATGGGCCAGAGTGGGTCAGGTGGGTGGTGGGTCATGGTGAGTCGGGGGTCAGAATAGTCGTGGGTTACGGTGGGCGGTGAGTCAGTGAATCATGGGTCAAGTTTTCATTAACCCACGCCATCTAATGAGGAACCCTTAAATATAATAATTGTTTACCACCACTCCAGACAATACAATTTCGAACGTATTTTCCAACATTCAAATTTCGAGTAGGCTTTCTGAAATAATAGCAAGTGAGCTTCATTTCATAGTGTAAAACTATGGTAGACTTAAAAATTATGCGAATTTAATATTCAAAAAATAAACACACTGCTGAACAAGACTGCACTTATTTAATATAAATACACATTTACACGTGATGTTTCGATCTTCTAGCCAAGATCCTCATCAGACGTACACTCTTGGCTAGAAGATCAAAACGTCCCGTGTAAATGTTTATTTATATTAAATAAGTGCAGTCTTGTTCAGCAGTGTGTTTATTTTTCGGATTTTATTTGCAAGACGTATGACTATGATTGTGTGTCAGTTTAATACTCAAATTTGAAGTAATATTACTGTTGGTTGAAATAGAGTAATAAGATGAAAGTCTACGATGAAAGATAATAATAAATAATAAAATGATGAGTGATAAGAGTCTGTTTCTCGAACGCTGAATTCATATCAAAAAGCTGTTACTTCACTGTCTCTTATTGTTTCTGTTTTATGATAATAAATGTTGAAACCGGAAATCGTTAAATTGTACCACATCTAGTTTGAATGTGGGATTAGCGGAGAAGATGAAATGTATTTTTAGGATGCTGAATCGATAACAAAAGATAGCTCTATAAGCATGGTTGGGAAATCTAATAAAAATAATAAATAATTAAAATAAATTGTTATCCACATCTTGAAGAAATGTATTAGTATCACCAATATGATCTTTCATAACATAGTTTTATATTTTCAACTGAGAAGAAACCTCTGTTACAGGAAGGGCAATGTCAATTCTAGAACGGGTACATCACTCTTCTTTTCATATGGACATGTTCTATAGACCTTGACATGATCGTTGCCTCACTTCTCTGTTCACCACTAACATTCACTTTTTCCTCCAAACCTCCTTTTCTTTCATATTCTTTATTCACAGTTGCATCTCTATCTTTTGTTCAAGAACCATACTATCATATAGTTGAACTGATGCGTTTTGAAAACTCTAACTGACTTCATGAGAACTGGTTTTCGTGTCGATTCTGCATTTGGTCCACCTTGTTCTGAATCTAAAGTTATTATTTTTTTTTTAAGTTTCTCTTGTTTCGTATTTAACACCAACTTGAAAGAGTGTCTGCAGTAATTTTTCTAAGTTATTATTCTCTTCCATCTGTGTTTTTGATATCCAGATTTTTGAGTTGTCATGATTAAGAACATTAGGTAATCCTAATGATATTTAGAACATACACTATGTGATCAAAAGTATCCGGACACCTGGCTGAAAATGACTTACAAGTTCGTGGCGCCCTCCATCGGTACTGCTGGAATTCAATATGGTGTTGGCCCACCCTTAACCTTGATGACAGCTTTCACTCTCGCAGGCACACTTTCAATCAGGTGCTGGAAGGTTTCTTGGGGAATGGCAGCCCATTCTTCACGGAGTGCTGAACTGAGGAGAGGTATCGATGTAGGTCGGTGAGGCCTGGCACGAAGTTGGCGATTCAAAACATCCCAAAGGTGTACTATAGGATTCAAGTCAGGACTTTGTGCAGGCCAGTCTATTATAGGTATGTTATGGTCGTGTAACCACTTCGCCACAGGCCGTTCAGTATGAGCAGGTGCTCGATCGTGTTGAAAGACGCAATCGCCATCCCCGAATTGCTTTTCAACAGTGGGAAGCAAGAAGGTACTTAAAACATCAATGTAGGCCTGCGCTGTGAGAGTGCCACGCAAAACAACAAGGGGTGCAAGCCCCTCCAAGAAAAACACGACCACACCATAACACCACCACCTCCGAATTTTACTGTTGGCACTACACACGCTGACAGATGACGTTCACCGGGCATTCGCCATACCCACACCCTGCCACCAGATCGCCACATTGTGTATCGTGATTCGTCACTCCATACAACGTTTTTCCACCGTTCAATCGTCCAATCTTTACGCTCCTTATACCAAGCGAGGCGTCGTTTGGCATTTACCTGCGTGATGTGTGGCTTATGAGCAGCTGCTCGACCATGAAATCCAAGTTTTCTCACCTCACGCCTAACTATCATAGTATTTGGAGTGGATCCTGACGCAGTTTGGAATTCCTGTGTGATGGTTTGGATAGATGTCTGCCTATTACACTTTACGACCCTCTTCAACTGTCGGCGATCTCTGTCAGTCAATAGACGAGGTCGGCCTGTACGCTTTTGTGCTGTACGTGTCCCTTCATGTTTCCACTTCACTATCACATCAGACACAGTGGATCTAGGGAGGTTTAGGAGTGTGGAAATGTCGCATACTGACTTCTGACACAAGTGACACCCAACCACCTGACCACGTTCGATGTCCGTGAGTTCCGCGGAGCGCCCCATTCTGCTTTCTCACGATGTCTAATGACTACTGAGGTCGCTGATAATGTGTACCTGGCAATAGGTGGCAGCACAATGCACCTAATATGAACGTTTTTGGGAGTGTCCGGATACTTTTGATCACATAGTGTAGGAAGTTAGTGAAATTAAACAGATTTGCAAAATTAAATATATATTAGACGAATTAAATAAATAAACTCAAATTAATAAAAAATATTTATGGGATATCTGGTTCTTCATGTACCTCCTTAGAGATGGCGTGAAAATTTGACACTTGACTCACCACTTATTGTGACCCGCGGCCGAGTGTTTATGTAACTCCAGTAGACCTGAACTTAAATCAACAAGTAGTTCAATATATTTTAAATATTTTCGATAAAACTTATATTCATTATACTAGTTACTTAACAAACTTCACATCATTACAATAGAGTATTTGTTAAAGGGCACACCCGTGAGTCCAGGCACACCCCTGAACGATACTTGTATTTCATCACTCTATATTATATCTTTATTTGTATTTTGTGAGCAGAATATACTTTTAAATTATGCATAAGCTATTTAAGAGAAGGAAGAAGAAGTATGTGAAAAAAGGATATGTAGATGTAATTTCTTTTCAGTTGATGTACGTTGCTGCTTTATTATAATAGTGATTCGTTGTTATAACAACAAAAGATAAATAGTTATAATTTTGGATCCATCTTGTGTAAGCTACATGAACAATTCTAAGGAGTGTAATTGATTAATTTGTTATGTGCCCTAATAAAAGGTAATATTTAAATACAGTGCATAACATGTTTTATGGTGATTTTCCGTAGCCTTGCTTATATAAATACACAAACTGAGGACCTTTGAGTAACGACGTTCTATATATATAAATTGATGGTTCATCGCCTAACTTTATTTTGAATAAGTGTCGTTATAAACTCACTAAACATTTGCACACTTTCTCAATAAAACTATATTTGTTTAACAGGGAAATGATTGATGTAACATGAAAATGTGATCTTATACTTCATCTGTGCTCTTTCTCTTATAAAAAAACATCTATCATTTTCTTTTCTGAAAATATAGTTGGAAGTATTTTTCAGTTACTTATCGTCTTTTCGAGTGCAGAATAATATCTATTCAATACTACATAGACATAGTGGTTTGTAGTGTTGGACCCCTGTCCTCAAAGCTTAGGCCTTTCCCAACAAAACTTTCTGGGTGCGAGCCTGTCTGTAACTTTTCTGAAATTACATATAATTTGTTTCTTTACAGCAGTGCAAACGACGTATATGCAAACGTTATACAATTTTAATCCTACAGCTTTTAGAGGTTAATACAGTATTTTAATAAACCCAAGTCTTTGCTATTACTGTCAGTCATTCATTTCTACATGCTCATGTACTATATCCTTATTGTCACTGGCTGGATTAACTAAATAAGTAACCAAATCTGTTAACGTGTATGAAATTTCTAATGGCGGCCATTTTCCTCTGCCCACTAGTCTGTGTGTTTCCTTATGCAGTAGGAGGACAGGAAGTTGTGTCTGGCTATTTTTAGTCTTATCTTGTGCTTTCGCCAGTAATGAAAGCGAAGCTGTCAGCCTGTTCAAGATATGAGAATGAATGACAGAAATCAAATATAAAAAGAAGGTCAATTGAACAATGCATTTTATCACTCACTGAACAATAATGACATTAAAGAAAAAAACTGCAAGCAGAATTAGGTATCATCTTTGCTGCTTACAGAGATAATTGTTTCTGTGGAAATACTAGTGATGCTGTGGATGTCTAAAGCAAAGCTCCTTTCTTTCGATTGGAGATTTTCATCGCTTTACTCTTTACCAATTTCACTATGTTTCATGGAAATCGAAGATTATTTTTTTTAAAGAAATTTACGCAGAACACATTTCCTTATATCGGGAGAGAAGATAATTCACTCCCTCATTATTAACTGATTTAAAACCCAGCATTGGAAGTGATTGGGAAGCCTCAAAGGAAATATGTGGCATATTGCTTCAAAATCATATATACGAACGAATATATATAAGGGCGGATCCAAGGGGGGCTATAGCGGTTATAGCCCCCCCTTGACCCTTAGGGTATACACTGGATAAAATGGACTTCAATCCTGTTTTACATTGGATAAAGCGGCAAACTATGGTTTAGCCCCTCCCTTGATCATATACTGGATCCGCCACTATATATATATATATATATATATATATATATATATATATATATATAATATATTTCAGGCGCACACCAATAAATTTTTAATGGGAGGCGTCCAAGTTTTGGTGGAGGCAGGGGGGGGGGTGTCTAAAACTACAACTACAAGCCATTACCTCTATGTAGTATTGACCGGGTATTATTCTACATACGAAAAGAAAATAATTGTAAAATACTTCCATCTATATTTTCAGAAAAAAAAAAGTGATAGAACTAGGTTGTTTTTATAAGAGAAAGGGTACAGAAGAAGTGTAAGATCAAATTTTCATGCTACATCAATCATTTCCATGTTAAACAAATATAGTTTTATGGAGAAACTGTACAAATGAGTGTTTGTGTGTGTGTGTTTGTACACTATTTTTAAAGTTCTTTCGCCAGCAAAGGAAATGGAAAACTTAATTGTTTTATGTGAACATGAAATAAAGATAAACATTATATGTGTGTGTCACTGTGAGAGGTACATACGAAGTGCTAGAAAGTCTGTAGATTGCGTCAGATCATATATAAATAAGTGTTTCCATTCAAAATTTGTATTTATCGGTTTTTCCTTTATATTTCTATTCAGTTAGCAATCTTGAATTATTTCTTGGATTGTATTTTTGTCGCTAGATGATAATGTAAATGTTCCTTACTGCTCTGTTGGCGTCTTTATTCCACCACAAAAGTCTCATTTTATAAAAAGAACCATGATTCAAAAATTTTAATTTAAGAAAAGTCTTCACATCATAAATTGATATACTGTAGTGTACTCCAGATGATGAAAATATCATCGATGTTTTTCGTAAAATATATTATAAATAAATGTAGTAACTAAAATATTTGTGCACGTGCTTCCCTCATGTATGTTCCGCCAACTTTTTTAAAAATTATTTTTTTATTTGTAAATTTTATGCAACACATAATGCACTTTCCAATACACTCTTATTGTTGGAATGTAAAACATGATATAAGAAAATAATTAGGAAATTTCAAACTTTTCAGCGGTGCATGATACATAACATTTCTAAATTTCTAGATTTCTTTCTTTTTTTTAATATAGGAAAAAACTAACATTTTGGGAATGCTTGTGTCTCAGAAACTAGCACTCAAAGTAATAACAATCATGTATGAAGAAAAGCAAATTCGAGGGAAAATAGTGAGAATCATATTTGAAAAGTACTTTAATTTTGTCGCTTTACTGCTTGCCTAAGTGGGTAGACAGTTTTGAATATGTACATATTAAATTCCTAAAAGCTGAATCTATAGTGCCCTCAAAAAAGGGAAAGTTGGCATTACACAGCCCGAGAAATGAATTGCATTTCTTAATGATAAAGCAGTAACTTAATTTCACACAAGTGATAATTTCCTAATTCAAATTATAGCCAAATGATGCCAGAATTCAATTTGTTTTAAAATTTTTGAAATGTAGACCTAATACTACTTTCCTTTCGCCATTTCAATAATAATAATAATAATAATAATAATAATAATAATAATAATAATAATAATAATAATAATAATAATAATAATAATAATAATAATAATAATAATAAACTAGAGTAGTAAAAGAATCAGTGTTTTGGCATAACTAGATACGTTATTTATGAACCCTCTAACATTTATCCTGAAACAACGGAATACAGAAAAGGGAGCACTGATCTCTCCCCTGTTTTCCTTAATGATCTAACTCGTGAGATCTTGCGGTTCGAAATCATGTTGGGGCGCTTAACTTTCTTCGAAATATACATAGTCCCCTTGCCATCAATTCTAGGGCCAGTCTCCACTAATATGGTATATGGTAAATAAGTTCCATGATTAGTATGCATTACTGGTAATAAACTTTCATAGATGCATGCATGCATGTTTCGTTCCATTTTTTTTTCTTTCGTTTGCATCATATTTACCTGGACCTACAACGTAAGTGAATGAAGTTACTATCTTTTACGCTAGCTTGTCGATGGCCAACCCCTACTTCAAACATGCCCCCATTCACTTTATGTTGTGGGTCCAGGTAAATGACAACGCTGCATTTTCATTTAACATTGGACGCACAAAGAGTGTACAGAACAAACGGCTCGTCCGTTAAAAAAAAAAAAAAAAATCCTTCACTTTAGATTGAAAACATCATATTTAGAGACGGTTTCCTCTTTTATATTTTATTGTAACTCTGATAATAATAGTTACCTTATATCAGGGGACTTACCTGAGACACGCTGTATGCAGTGTAGCTATTTCGAAAATTATTGTTAAGTTTTAAAAAATAGAGTGTAGTAAATTTATTTCTTTATTCTGGACAAAACTAAACCTCACATAATGGGGATGATTGGGAAGCCTGAAAGAAAATATACTCACATCTTATTTTGCATCAAAATCGATGTTGAACGTTATCGAAAAAAAAACTTATTTCCTTATATTATTCAAATAAAGAAACTTCGAAATTTGGGGAAACTTAGCATCTTGTAGTGTATTTCTGTAACTATTCTATCATACCTTGTTTCCATGTTGTGAAACTAAACACAACAATACGTGTTTCGAGTTCGATTATAGGTTGAGTCACAATTCTTTTGTGATGATCACTCATTATGACGCAATTGAGAAACTATTTGAATTATTAAGAAGTTCATTCTGCTCTAGAAACTTAGAACTCAAGTAATGGAACTCAGTATTCTGACCACATCACCCACCAAATGATTTCATGGGATGTAAAATCCAGAGAATTTCGTATTATTATTATTATTATTATTATTATTATTATTATTATTATTATTATTATTTAAGCACTGGCTAATTCAATTATGAATTTAAAACTTTTTCCATATATCATTTATTTTTACATGCTATACTATACTATTTAACTAACAAACTTTTTTTCATGCCACCTAGTAACAATACAGAGTAATTATACTTAATTAAAAGCAATGTAAACCACATTCAAATTGCCAATTACGTAATATATATATATATATATATATATATATATATATATATATATATATATATATATATATATATATATATATATATATATATGCGTGTGTGTGTGTGTGTGTAATATATTTCAATTAACAAGCTTTTATATTTGTTTCACTTTTTTAGTGAATCGTTCTATAAATTAAATTAGTTGTGTTTATTTTCTTTTTATAACAGATTGTTATGATTTTATTATAAATTTTTAATATAGAGCTAATAACCTTAATATCGTACAGATTGTCTTTTTTAAAATTGCATGTAATAAATGATCATTACATTATACATACAGACATATCAATTATTTTATGAGGCCGCGGTGTCCCAATGGTAGAGCGTTCACCTCTGGTGCATGGGGTCTCTGGTTCGATTCTAGCCTATACCAATTGGATTTTGTGGTGGACAAACAATGTTTCCTACCACTGGGTATCCTGGAGGTTCTCCCGTTTTCTACTACTTTCTTCATTCCTCCATTTCGTTCACTTTTTATCATCGCCGTAAGCCTACATGACATAAACGTGAGACGTAAAAATCAAAGATTTCATTTCAGTTTGATTTTTTATCAACTATTTTTGTTCATATTATAAAGTGCAGTCCATAAGATTTAGGACAGAGACAATTTATGATGTTATATCTCATTTTCTTAAAATTTTTATTTTAGCTATTTTAGTTAATAGGAAGGATGAGTAAAACCTGTCTGCTCCTTTACCAGATCTCAAAGAGTATCGGTTAAAGTGTTTTTAAATTCCAGACTATCGATAAACCATCATCATCATCATGTTCCTTAGAATACAATTGATTCTTGAACCATATTCTCAGCAGTTCCATTTTGTATTTTTATTTACACCCAATATCGTTTTCTATTTTACTATTCCTAATGCTTAATTTTTTTTCAGTTTAATCAAGTTATTTTCATTCTTCTTCATACAGTAAACAAACAAACTCCTGGTACAACATTCCTTAAAGATCAGAGTCTACCAGCTGACTTGTGGCACTCATTCCTTTGTGATTATATGTGGTCTGTACATCGATGCCCATCGCTATTAATGCTGGTTTTCTGGACTGGGGTTCATTACTTCTTTCTTTCAAGCACATCTATAATTGTCTGCAATGCTAGCATCATTTGGAGAGTCTGAATGATCACTAATCTTTCCTTGGACCAATCTAGGCACTGCTTGACTTCGCTGATCTCATCAGAAGCAATATTCCAGTAGGGTTGGCCTTCTCCACAAAATAACATTTCGAAAACCTTTAACAATTTTTTATTGCCTTTAAGTAGCTTTCATGGTTCTGATAAGCAAATTAGAGAAGGAATGTTTAAGATCCTGCATACTAAAAATAATACAAAATTTAGCATTTTCTTTTGCTTGTTTTTCATAAGTAAAAGGAGATAATGAAATGTAACTTAGCACAATCATAGATAATGTTATTCTACAAAAGAAAATATGAACCTAAAGAATTTTCAGTGTTGCTATCCATAGAAATTATAGTGTTGTCAGAATAACATTTTCCCAAGAAGCTAAGTTAAGGCAGCTACTAGAAGAATGAACTCAACTGCATTTGTTTACATATCATGTTGTTTTGGTATCCTGTGAACTACTCTTTAAATAACATTATTATACAATTTTCATAACTGTATGTTAAAATTATTTTGTTTATTATAAACTAAATACAGTTATTATTTAAAAAGTAGTTCATACGATTCCAAGACAACAGGATAAGTAGTCAAATGTAATTTAGTTCGTTCCTCTAGTCGTTGCCTTAACTTAAAATTGGAGTTAAATGTTATTCTGGCAACACTGAAAATTCTTCAGGTTCACATTTTCTGTTGTGCAATAACCTTATTTATGGGTGGTAAATTGTATTTCATTATCTTGTTTCATTTATGAAAAACAAGCAAAAGAAAAATGGTAAATTTTGTATTATTTTTTTAGTATATCAGGATCTTAAACGAAAATTCCCGTTTGGGAGAGTAAAGAAGAAGTGTAAGTGGTCTAGAAAAGCCCTATCAACCAGTATTATGTAAAGTAAGATTTCGAATTTTATAGTGGATTTGTTGGAATTGTAAGCATACTTGTCTGTCCAAATTTTACGGTAGATTTTTTTTTAAACATTAGGAAATCCTGTTCAATTTTTACAGTAGTTCGTACGAATTTTACAGTAGACTTGTTTGTTTTGTATATCTGTTAAATTTTTACAGTAGATTTATATAAATTTTAAAAGACATGCTAAACTTTTCAGTACCCCTCCTTAAATTGTTCAAAACTTACAATTAAATTAGACGAGTGAAAGCTAAAGTAATGTAAGTTACTTTGTAAAAAAGAAAAAAAAACATAGGTTTAGAGATGAAAACCAGATGTAGATAATCTAGTCAATGAACAGAAAATATGATGTAAGTGCTGAATTCTGAATGATGACAGATTTCAATAGGTGACTATGAACGTTCTAGTGATAAAGGAAATAACTGTTTTCTTTATCAAAAAAGTGGTGTTAGTTAGGACAAGAAAGTTTGACTTACGCCATTTTAACTTTGACCTGTCCATTTATTGGAGGTTCTTGATTTACATATAAGCCTTGGAGGAAACTTTTGTCAATCAGTCTTCTATAAAAAATAAAAAAAAGTTCATTATCAGTACTTAGGCCCAATTTGATTGTTTAGTAGGGCTGGATTAAAATACCCGTAGGAGTAACACATAGGTATTTAATTATTCTCTTTCCTCTGCATTGCTCTTAAAGTCCGGATCAAACTTCTTGACGTCTGTCCAAGCCAATGGTGTGCAGGTGCGCGGTTGTCGGATTTAGCTTCCTTTCGTGTACAGGCATAACGTTAAATATTAATGAGAGAAATTAAGATATTAAAAAACGAATTCTTTCTTACACTTTTATTAACACTATAGTGACATATATCGTAAGAACGTACCTTTGAAATTGCTTTCTCCTAATCCAGGAACAAAGCTATTAGACAACGTCGCCCAAGTTGCATTGGATATTGTGAAAATAAGAACGCGCCTTAAACTTCAGGAGGCCTGAGCGGACTGTAGTTTATATTATTTTATGTCTACATTAGTGGACGTACATGAATCACATAGTCATATTTATATGCGTATTTCCTTTACCAATAAGGATGAAGCCATTAAATAAATTCAGTCCCATTTTATTAGTATTAAATGGATTTTTTTTGGTCCAAAGATGAGACATTGCGATCGGTAGATCTTGTTGAGCTGAATAAATTTGTAAGTGAAAATCTGATGCGTAGTTTTTGACGAAAATTATACTACTTATTAAGGTAATGACATTCTAAGGTCTTTAATAGTATTGCCCACCAGACGAGAAATTTGTCGTCGGGTCTCGATTCGCGTCTCTAAAACGAGAGGAGAGACATAAAAAGTCTCGTCTCATTTTCGAGTCGAGAATTGGGATGAGACAAGAAATTTCTCGGATCTCGTGGATAACATTAGTTTACCGCAGACTTAGATTTCAAACACTATTTTAGTGTTGCATAATTCATGGTATAAACACTACAAATTGGTAGACTAATTGTGCGGACATAATGAAGAGCATTTATCAACCTTGAAAGGTACGCAAGACATTACACAATACACTCTCATAGTAAAGATAGTTTGAATATTGTTTCAGCACACCTTTCGTGGACTTCTCGTGATGCGAAGATTTCTGGTAACTTCTAGATGAAATTACAATAAAACCTGTCAACTTGGCCACCTCTATAAGTTGACCACCTGCTTATCTTGGCCTGGTTCGTCTGGAACCTGCATTTTCCCATAAGACATTCGTTACTTATTACTCTGGAAGTTGTCCACCTGTCCATCCTGGAAGTTGGCCGCATTGAAGCAATGTTTACCCTATGATGATAATGATAAATTTAGCTGTGTATCTTGGCCACTCAAAATACTATTTTGTTATTTCCTAACTCTTTCGAATTTCGATATGAGAGGCAAATGTTCTGTATTTGTGAGTGGAGACAAAGAAGCATGGATTCTTACGATTTGCACTTGGGAGGTGAATGGCCAGAACACTACTCTAATAAAGGGGTGGTGAAAGAAGATGTGAATGAGAAGAAATCACATGCTGGAATTCAGGAAATGGTTCTACGTATTTTTTTTTTACCCTGTCTGTTTTGGTAAAACCATTAGTTCTATCGACTGATAGTGAGGAGCTTTAGTGATTCCAAAAAATTCTCAAGGTTAAAGTTAACCATCTTAATTGTCAAATATTGGCACTTGACGGCTTGTCGAAAGGTAGCGGAGGTTTTGAGATATGAATTCGCTTAAGATTTTCTCAAAATATTTTTTTTTATTCCGCGGGAAATACTTGTAGTTTATTAACAAGAGGTAGTTAACTACAAAATTAGAATGTGCATATGTGCCTTTATACATTATTTAAAAGTAGCTGTCATACCGTTGTTTATTAAAATTTTACAACCAAGTAATACTACAAATCCTTTATTAAAAGTACACCAATCACACTTATTTTCTGTAAGTTGGCCACCTGTGTAAGTTGACCACTTTTCAATGGAACCGATGATGGCCAACATAGACAGGTTTCACTGTACCAAAAATCATGGCATAAATTCTATACACAAATTTATAAAACGAGTGGAGAAGAGAAAATTTTATTATTCATTTCATCTCGTGGGCAATACTATCTAGAACAAAATCTATTATAAAAATCTCTATTTTTTAGCGCTTTTATACAAAATATTATATTTGAAAGAAAAGACAGTACAAACATAAATACAACTAAAGATTTTTTATTTCACATTTTATCAGGTAGAAATAACACCAATAACTCGCTTTTTTAAAACATATATACGAGAATACATCTATTACAAAATATATTGTGTAAGAATTCTTTATGAAGAGCAAATTCTTGTTACAAAAAATATTACTGGAATAATTAACAAAATTTATATTTCTGGTATGTCACAAAACAGGTTATGAGAATCCCGCTGTAAAATGAATATCGGAATCAATTATGTTGTAATTTACAACTGCAAATATTTGCTACACTGTCCATAGAGTGCTTTACTGTATCAATAAACAAATATCATAATTGAATTTATGAATTTAAAACTATTTTAATGGAAACTTCTTCAAATATAATGTATCCGTTAATTGTTTTAGAAATAAATAATATTAATAATAATTGTTTCTTTGTTTAAAAGCCGGATGCACTAACACGTTTTCCCTGTGGTTAAGTGATTTGTGTTCCTACCTTTATTATGCGAAACCAGATTCGATTCCCAGTGACAGTTCTTGAGAATCAGATACTTCGCTAAACTGAAGATCCATGTCGTGTGTATATGTACTCGGCACTGAAAAGAAACATTAAATATCATATTAATAATCATATAATCAGACTGAAACCTTACAGATTTTAGGTTTAATCATTAAAATGATTTATTAAATAATATTTATTAATATTTCGTCATAATTAATTAATGAATTAATCAAAGAGGCAAGATAAATATATGACTTGCATTAGCTCAACACTCATAATACTTCTAGATATTAGAAAATACATCTGATAAAATCATGTCCATTTACTCTATCATATCTAAAAATGTGACTTCCATTAACACATTTCCACTTATAATACTTTTAGATATTTCAAAAGACATATGATAAAATCAGTTTTCGAAGTGGAAAAAAACAGAGGTGGTATGTTTTATTATGATTTTGATTCGACATCCCGGCATCTTAATGATAAAATGCAGTGAGGATATGTTGCCTAAAAAATTGCATTTCTATTTACGTGATGACTGAAAACCATTGAAGAGCTTTTCTGTAGTAACGGGGGGAAGGGGGGAATTGGAGAGACTGGTCCCTGCCAACAACTCTCTGAAAAAATAATATATCTCCTTATATTGTATTATAGAGAATTATACACGAAAATGCTCGAAAACCGAATGAGAATATTAACAGTTTCCAGCGGGAAAACTCCAGGTTCCTCCTACTCTACTGTGTGTGGTATTCCAAACCCCCGGAAGGTCCGCCCCTACAGCAGACAATCCCCAAATCCGCCCATGCTCAAAACACTGCATTTACATTCATTAAGGCAAGAAGACACACATACATAGGAAAGAAACAATTCAATATGGCACATCAAAATATAAACTAGGTGAACTTATTTGAGAACACCTCATTTTAAAAACAAATGGTAGGAAAAAGATAACAAAAATGTCGGTATTGTGAACTTAGAAATTATTTCTGCATAAATAAAATATTTTTACGTGCAAAGCTATTCGTCAATTATTGTATATAGAAATGAATTTGTTAAAGGTATTTACTACTACTTTCCGGTGACGGTATGTTTTAATCATTGATAAACCAGAGACGGTATGCCTTCATCACTGAAAAACCAGAGGCGGTATGCCATACCGTCTCACTTCGACCACTGCCCATAAAATCATATCCATCCAATCTATCATATCTAAAAATGTGACTCCCATTAGCTGAAAAGTTATATTTTGTGATGTTTGAAAAGACATATGATAAAATCATATCTATCCCATCTAGAAATGTGATTTGAATTAACTCAAAAGTTATACTATGAAATATTTGAAAACACATATGATAAAATCATATCCATTGTATCCACCATGTCTAAAAAGTGACTTGTATTAGTTCAACATTTATCATACTTTTTAGATATTTGAAATAGATATTGGTTAAAATCATATCCATTCTATCACAACTATCATATCAATAAAATTATACATATTTTAGTGTAAATACCATAAATTTATTCACCTTTAACGGAAAAAAGTTCAAATGCAAGATGAAACATAACTAACCATTATATCTTATTGAGTCGTACGAAATAACGTGAGTCAGTGTAAACTTCATGCGTAGTTTTTGAGAAGATGGAGAAAAACAAATTTCGTTATAAAGCTAAAAATTGGAGGTGAAACTCCTACTAATGTATACTAGCTTTTTCATTATAGCACTAACCAGATGACACCATTTAGCATGATTAATGAAATTATAATCTAATATTAGCACTACCCTCTTCAATTTTAATTTTTGTTTAACTAAAATACTATCCAGAGATAAGTCATATGTATCAGTCGGGAGATCATATCGGGGCGAGAAAAATAACAAGTTTGAGGGTGAATTCTTATGCATAATTTTCGAGAAAACCGAATAAAATGATTTTTTTTTGTGACGTTAAAATGTCCGTCATTTGTTGCCAATTTTAATTTGGCTTCAATAAAATGTCACTTATTTATCTGCTGTACATACAGCAGAAATATCTATTGTTTTATCTTTTTTTAACGATGAGACATACAGTTCTTTACGAACTACTACTTGCATCTTTAATATTTATTTTGTTCACTTATTGATTAAGAAGTGTGGTTTACCAAAACTCCTTCGTATATTTACCCCCCCTCTCTGTTTGTTCGTCAGTCTATCCAGGAGACAAAAATATCTCTAAATGGATCGCCATCATTTTTTTTTTCAGGATACACTGAGTCATTAGTTAGGATTCGAGTTTGTTGATGGAGGGGATATTAAAAAGGAAAGTGGCCGAAATCAAACATTTTAGATTTTAAGTTTGCTCACTATAAAGTGAAAACGGTAATAGATAGCGAGAAGCGGTTATCTGCAGTCAGTTAAACGTCCCAAGAATTCATTCCATCTCCCCCCTTAAGTCTCTACTAAAACCGAAATTGATAGAAATTTATTACTATTTCCGTTTTAATATTGATCTACAAAGAGCAAAAATCACAAACGGTTATTTTGGAATTGATTTAGCGTTCTGTGAGTACGTACCATCTTCTTTCTTAATCATCTATTCGAACCGGAAGTGGAAGAAATTAACCACTACCGGTTTTGACGATGATCAACATGGAATAAAAACGGTCGTAATAGATAGTGAGAAGCTATTTTGGCATGATAGGTACGATCTTCACTTAGCAGAATTAGCTAATCCGCGTTTCACCACCCAACGTGGTTTTCCTCTGTGACTTAAAAGAGGTTGAAGGAAAAAACACTTTTTTGGTAATAACAGTAACCAAAAGTTTGATTACTGTATAGTTCAATACAGTGTTGAAAGTGAAAGAAAAACAGAGGGGGTATGTTATATTACGATTTTTACTCGACATACCGCCTATCTAAATGTTCAAATACAGTAAGGGTATGTTGCCTAAAAGACTGCATTTCTATTTACATCTTTCTTATTGTTCACCTTAACCATAGGTTGGTTGGCAACATGGAAATTTTAAAACTTTTTCTCTCGCTTGGGAGAGCTATTTTATACTTTGATAAGTCCTCTTCTTCGTAATTGCGTCTAGATATTCTATCCTTGGTCTTCCTTTTCCTGGTTTTCCTTCTGCCTTTCCTTCTATCAGCACGGTGATCCAATCGGAGTGCCGAATAAGATGGCCAAGCATGCTGTTTCTTCTTTTTCCTATTAAATTCATGATTTGTCGTGCTTCATTAGCTTTCTTTAGTACGTTTCCATTCCTTTTCCTTTCGGGCCATGATATGCCATCCTGCGCCAACACCACATTTCAAATGCGTCTAGTTTTGGATATGGATACTTCAGCTTTTCTCAATGTCCACGTCTCTGATCCGTAAACCGCCACGTTCCATACCAGGGTCTTAATAAATCGTTTACGAACGTCCAGCGACATATTTCTTGATGTTAGTAGTCCTCTTTTCCTATTGAATGCTTGTTTAGCCTGTGCTATTCTGGAACTTACGTCTTTTTCACTTCTTCCGTCAGAGGATATTAGACTTCCTAAATAGGGGAACGTCTTAATGTCTTCTATTTTCTCTCCATCTAATTACTAAGATGTGTAAATGAATTTGATTACTGATAGTTTGTGTTTGTTTTATATAGTAGACTTAGCTTAGTATTTTAATTTAATCGATATGTATATGTTAAAACTATGTATGTTTATGTAGTTTTATGCCCTGACGAGTCTTATTCATACGCACGGATTCGTGCAATATGTATGGTTATAAAGACGAAATAAAATAAATGAATGAATACTTTACGCTTTAAGTTTAAATGAGTCGGTGTTGCCAACTTAGAAATTATTTCAACCTAAGAAATAAAATCTATTCGTCAATTATTGTGTATAAAATGGATTTATTAAAGGTATATTAGCATCCACTTTCCAGTGACGGTATGTCTTGATCACTAAAGAACCAGAGGTGGTATGTCTTCATCACTGAAAAAAAAACCAGAGGAGGTATGGCATACCACCGCATACCGTCTCACTTCGACCACTGGTTCAGTATCAATTTCGTCTTAATGGATGGTGCGATAACCATACAACATCAAATTTTAGATTTACAAAAACATTCATTTCTTTTGATTTTCTTGGAAGTTTTCATCGACTTTCTTTGAAAGTAAACCAGAGAATTGGTATTCATCTATCAATTGGTATACATATACATTGGTATATATATATATATATATGTATGTATGTATGTATGTATGTATATATATATATCACATGTAATAAGATATTTCTATTCTATTTATTTTGAGCATACAGGAACGTACTCAATTCCAGTATCCTGGTTGAAAGGGTCACTGAAAATTAGAAACTGGGGAGCTGGAGTAGAGGAATAGGTTAAGAATTAGAATTAGCGATACCACGTATACAGATAGTTATGGCGAACTGGAAGGCAGGAGCTGGAGGTGAGGAATAGGATGAGAATTAGAATTGGGGATACCACATATATAAAGGTTATGGAAAACTGGAAACTATGAGCTGGAATGGGCTGAGAATTAGGATTAGGGATACCACGTATACAAAGGTTATGGCAAACTGAAAATTATGAGCTGGAATAGGCTGAGAATTAGGATTAGGGATACCACGTATACAAAGGTTATGGTAAACTGGAAATTATGAGCTGGAATAGGCTGAGAATTAGGATTAGGGATACCACATATACAAAGGTTATGACAAACTGGAAATTATGAGCTGGAATAGGCTGAGAATCAGGATTAGGGATACCACGTATACAAAGGTTATGACAAACTGGAAATTATGAGCTGGAATAGGCTGAGAATTAGGATTAGGAATACCACGCATAAAAAGGTTATGGCAAACTGGGAATTATGAGCTGGAATAGAGGAATAGGCTGAGAATTAGGATTAGGGATACCGCGTACACAAAGGTTATAGCAAAGTGGAAATTATGAGCTGGAATAGAGGAATATTCTGAAAATTAGAATTAGGGATACCACGTATACAAAGGCTATGGCAAACTGGAAATTATGAGCTGGAATAGAGGAATAGGCTGAGAATTAGGATTAGGGATACCAGCATACAAAGGATTATGAAAAAGTGAAAATTAAAAATTGAAATAGAGAAATAGACTGAGAATTAATATGACGGATACCATGTATAGAAAGGTTTATGGCAAATTAGGAATTAAGATATGGAGTAGAGGAACATGTTAAGAACTAGGATTAAACATAATCGTCAGGTATACAAGACCAAATACTTATGGTTTCATTACCCTACTCTCTTGGAGAATTTGAATTTTGAACCACTCGGCATCTAAGCGGCCCATGTGTTCAAATTTTACAGGGAACGTTTTCAAATTTTGCAGTACACTTATTCTAATTTCACGTCACATTTCTGATAAGAAAAGGTGACAAAAATGTTACAATTAAGCCTAATTTAACAGTAGTTTCTGATTTATGGAAGGGCGTTGAAAATTGATATAAAACAACTTTTGTGTAAAATTTTAGTTCCTCCACTTATCTAATTATTTAGCAAGGTCTGAAGTATAATACATGTGATTTACCGTGTGTATAAGAGAGAAAGACAAAGCGTAAAGAAATGAAAGAAAGAGGGAGAAAGATAATCCGCAGGAGAAAGAGAGAGAAAATAAGAAGGAAAAAATAATATGCATGTTCAAAACTTTTTTTTGCTTCGATTTTTGATTGAACATGATTCTTAAGATTACCGTTTTATATAGTCTGATCTATGAATTTTTTAAATGATTAAGTTCTTGAAACTCCACCTAGGGATACGGCTAAAACGAGACGAGACAGAGTTCTTTCAATAGGAATATACATTTTTTGAGACGTGATGTCATTTTCACAACTTCAACTCTTGTCTGTTGCGGATTCCTAATTCTGCTATCTTAAAACGTAGGCAGGATGACATACAAAAAATAAATAAAAACTGTCCTGAAAACAATTTTCCACACTCAGTTCAGCTTGTTTTTTTTTTTTTTAATATAAAAGTGAAAGAGAGAGTACTCTAGCATAGAAAATAAACAACATACAGGGTGTTCGGGGAGAAAGTGGCAATATTTTAGAAAATGGTAGAATGCATGGTCTTAAGGGGAAAAAAAAGTTTATATGAACCTAGGCCCTGGAGGTACAAGTTGTGACTATTTTTGATCGTATTTTGCTTTATTGCTCACCCTGTAGTTATTCTATAGAGATGAGACATAGCACATTTGAAAGTTGATGAAATAACCTTTCCAAATGGATGTAACATGTGTCAGTGGTGTCTTTGGAAGCAAAAGGTTTGAGAGAAATTGGGAATCACTGTTACCATCTAATTCCCTTAAATAAGCTTAAATTTTCCTCAGAAAACGAGATCAGAGTTAAAACGAGGAGTGTATTTTCAAATTCGAAAAGAGACGAGAAATTCCTTGAGTCTCATGGAGCAATACTAGTTCACCCAAGTCTTAGAGCTCAAGCATTCTTTTGGTGTTACATAGTTTATAATATAAAAACTATAAATTTTGATTCGTAATTGTGCGAACATAATAAAGAATATTTATCAACGCTTAAACATAAGCAGGTTGTTATGGTTTAAATCAGTGGCATATTTACGATTTTTTTTCGGGAGAGGATTTGCTAACTTTCGGGGGGGGGGGGGCTTTGCCTGGAAATGTTAAAATTCTGCAAGATATTTCATTTACTTTACTATACTAAGTAAGATTTCGGGGGAGGGGGGGTCTTAAGCCAGGAAGCCACCCCCCTAAATACGCCACTGGTTTAAATTAAGGATGGCTAGTTCAGGAATATTTATTTTCCGGAATTTTTATTAAATTAATTTCTAATACTAAATATTAAAATTATTATATATGATAATAAAAATTCAATTTTCACGAAGTAAAAGACTTTTAAATAGATTAACAGCAGAAAATTACGAAAAAAAAAAACAACAACATATAATTAAAATTAAAACTCATTTCAAAGAAAACAGAAATGATAATTCTTCATTAGTGTTGGGCTCTCAAAAGGAGGCAAAATAGACGAGAAACAATGCTTACTCGTGTCATCTCATCTTGTAAAGTTTTGTATAATACTCGTCTCGTCTCGATTCTAGGAATACTTTTTTTTTTATATCTTGTTTTGGAAATTTATATATAAAATTTATGTCTTGATTTTCTTATTCCGCGTCGCGAGAGGTCCACGAAGAGTGTGGATAGAAGTATTCAATTTAAACCGTAGGCGTATTTAATGTTAAAGTGTATTGCACAGTATAATAACTTGCCTATCTTTTAAACACTGATAAATACTCTTCATGGTTAAAACCACTTTAACAATTTATAGATCTTTTTATTTTCAGCGAATTTAAAACGTTTGTTCCTGAATTCTCTATGTCTGTCTCTCTCTGTCTCTCTGTGTGTGTATGTTATTTGCAATTTTTTTTTCAATTTTGAGCTCTCCATTCGATAGAGCTTCAAAAATTATCTGAAAGAAGTGATAGAATTTTACGCATCCCTCTTACTATTTCCGAGACATTGGCCAAAAAGTTCCGATTTCGAGATATTTAAGGAGACATATCTCGGGAGTTGTAAGTCATAGAGAGATGATATTGTTATTGATCAACATCTAAGAATATGGTGAACCTTCTCGTATCAACAGCAACAAGTGACCACTGGCCAACGGGCCACAGTTCCCTAGATATTGGTTAAAAAAAAGTTCGGATTTCGTGAGATTTAATGAGTCATATCTCGGAAACCGTAAATCATAGAGAGATGATATTATGGTAATTTTTTTAATTTTTAGCCCTCCATTTTGAGCATGCGTCTTTGTAAAACAACATACCGTAGAACGTTTTAACAGAATTCTTAAATCTAAAACATGTGGGGGAAATTTAGTACTCAAGAAAATTATAAATGGATGTTTTAAAAGAATTGTTTAATGAGTATAATAATAAAGTTTTTATATAGAACAATTATTATAAAGCCTGTAGAAGTTAATAAGAAAAAATCATTCTTTTTAAGTTCGTTCTGCCAATGCACTTGGAGCATTCTCAACTGGTTTACCTTGGATCATATAACGCTAAAATAGCATTTGAAATCTAAAACTTGGGTGAACTATTGTTGCCCATGTGGTTCGAGAATTTTTTATCTTGAAAACGAGACAACGATTGTCACGTTTCCTGTCTCAAATTAGAAAAAATCACTTCTTGTGTTGACTCTCGCCTAGTGTGTACCAAAGATTTCGTGGGTCAATGAAAACTTGACCCAAGACCCACTGACCCACCTCCTACCATGAACCACTCTCACCCGCTGTGAGCCACTCTGACCCACCAAAACACAGCGTCATCAACTCTGACACATGATACACTGCCTCTTCTCTACTGACTAAATAGTTTATACTTGTAATAAATCCAGGTTGTGAAATTCTAACAAATCGGAGTTTGAATTTCTACGGGTAATCGCTCAAGCACCACTCTGTTACAATAACGATGGATCTGACCTTTACGATATAAAATGGTAAAGTGTTTGACATGGGTTAAACTACGATGAATTTCAATTAAATTATCATGGTCTAATTATTTTCTTGTTGAATTATCGATACTTCTCATTGGAAAAAATAATGAAATTTGAGCCTCAAATTAAGGTTAGTGGGCCAATGTAAAGAGAAAAATGTAAAATAAATGTAAAATTTTCCATATAATTATGCGTACAGTCCAAACTTAAAATTTCCGTGTAATTAAGCTTACAGTACAAATTTTATGTCTATTTTTCCCACAACTTTATTGAGTGATTGTCCTGCGCTGCTTATAATAAATATAAACTTCAGAAATTATTATAGTAGAAAGCAATGGATATATGAATCAAAGCACTCCAGTTTGTTTCTCAATTAATAATTGTTTTTGAATTTATTTCTCAATTAATATCGATCGTGTTCGGTTAGTTTTACAAACCAACTCACTACCAATTTTCCATATATAGAAAGTGCCTCCCTCCATAAAAGAGAATTTAAAAAATGCTCAGATATGTTCTGTTCATTTTCAATAAAGAGTTAATATACTGAATTTCAGCTCTGGATGTTTAACGGCTTGCGAGATACTTTTTTTTTGGCAAAAGTTCGGATCCCTACTATCTCCTTAGGGTATGTATTATAATGAAAGTGATATGATAACATTCCAGTTGGAATTTGAGCCCAACTACATATATATATCAAAAGTCATTTCATTTCACTTTGCAATTTGGCCATGATGATCAGGCACACGTAGTTAGATTCGATTTTTTATATAATAATTTATATATTATAGTGATTCAAAAATGCATTTTTGTCAGTAATTAGCTCCTCTAAAAACTCACAGGCTGTGTATCTCGAAAACCAAGTAGTAGTATGTCCTTTTGCTATTATTATTATAATGACAACTATCAATATCCAAAAATGCCTCAAGTTCTCTTTTCACTTAGATATACTCATCTCAGGTAAGTAAACAGAAACAAATGAAAAAGGAAAGGAAATGGAGGCCTTGAAAGTAAAACGTAGACAAAATTCACCAGTGCTCAGAAGATGCTGGGCACAATGCACTGAATATAGTGGGTCAGTAGGTCAGAGTAAGTCGGTGGATCGTAGTGGGTCATGGTGGGTGGTGGGTCGCAGTGAATCACATGCTGTTGACCCAAGACCCACTGATCCACTCATAAAACTTGATCCAATTGACCTACTGACCCACTGACATACTCCACCTCTGGTGGACACACTATTCTCCATATAAATCAATAGACTAAAATCAAAGATGGCGCAGATGTTTAGCACCTTTAATATATTAGGTGCTGAACTAGAAAATAAATAAATTCTACAATGTTATTAGTGTTAAACGAAAAAGGAAAGGTCGAAAGTTGAGATGCACCAATAGACATATCTAGTTAAAATTGCATGAGTTGGTGTATAATCTCATGAGTACTTTTCGAGAAAATCGAGAAAAACGAATTATTTGTAAACCTAGAAATTGACGCTGAACAAGAATCATGTCAAGTATTAAAGTAAGGCTGAAACAGAAGTATAGGCTTATGAAGCATTTCATCATGACACTAGGAAGACGACAGAATGGTTAATGAGATATTGCACAAAATTATTATTAACTTTTAAATTTTAATTGCTGCTGACCTTCCAGTTTCAAACCTACAAGAAAGCACTTATAATATTAAAAATTTCTATGTTATGTTATGTTTGGTTAGGTTAAGCTCCTTTTAATATATTACAAATTGATAGGTTAGGTTAGATTACGTCACCTCACTTTTCACTTGGCATGCTATACGACTACCACGCTCTTCAAGAATCGAAAACTTCCACATCTTGCAAATAGTACAAAGTTCTACATATAATTTCTCGTATTAAACAACTTCACTTTCAACCTTACAATCTAAAGATCATAAGAACTCCAGTAAAATTTTTCAAATTTTTAAACACGGAGGAGCACCACTAAAGTTAATCCCCCCAAATAGCTGTGAACCCCAAAGAATAGCTGTCAGATTGTGTCTTCTGCTAATAGTGTTAAACTTCTAGTAATGACACCTATTCCCTGAGTTGTTACGAACATATTACTTGGGAAAAGTGAAGTTAACAGTATGTTAAAGTACGTACAACAGTGAGGTTGTATCCAATCAGTTACCTTAGACAGCATTACTAAGTTTGAAAATGCGTTTAAAACAAATCTAATGTGGTAGGTAAAGGCACATTTTTATCGTATCTTTCTAATTACTAAATTTACAAGAATTATAACATATACTACTAAAGTTCTTCCTCCTGACATCAAACAATTTGTGTCTTTTTTTTTTTTTAAAAAAAAAAGATACTTTCTGTCCAAAACTTGTAAGTAAATAAATAAGAAACATAGTAAAGAGTCAGTGTCAATTTGTAACACGAATTTTTTTAAATTAATGATAACAATTAAGTAAATATTTTCTATAAAATGTTACAGTGCACATATTCATTCTGGTTACGTATTAAATGCATCTAGATGATGATCATGTATAGACCAACAATTGTTTACTTCAAATTTTGAAAATGTTTTCCACTAAATTTATCTCAAAAATTTCAAGAAAACAATGTAAACATATCGTGGTAATTATTATATTATTTGATACACAATTACTTAATCAAAATAGCCGGGTGCCTAGGTGTCATAACCTCAGAAGAGGCCTTGAATAGGGAACGAAAGGATGCACACTAAGAAAATAGGGAAGGAAAAATAATGTAAATCCTATTTTGAACGAAATAAGAAAATAATTCACAATACAATGCAATGACAGTTCAATATAGATCTTGTGATGATAAATGGTGTACAGAAGAGTATGTAAAGTTGGTACTTGTCTATTTCGAGTTTGCCATTAGTATTGGGTATGAGACGAGGTATTTTTTGTCTTGTCTTGAAAATGAGACGAGATACATGACAGTCCTTGTCTCGTTTTCGAGACGGGACGAAAAATTTCACGAATCTTGTGGGCAAGATGATTAACAAAAGTCTTAGTTTGCAAACACTATTTTAGTGTTTCGTGATTCGTAGTAGACCTATAAAAACGATAAATTGATAAAGTGATTGTACCAACATAATGAAGAGCTTTTATGAACATTTAAAGTCATTGAAAATCACCCCGTTATACTTTAATAATAAATATGGTTTGCATTCTGTTACATCACACACTTCATGTACCTCCTGTGGCTTGAAATGATTCTGATAATTTCTAAATGAAATTAAGAAAAGATGAATTCAACAATTTTGTATTTTACAAAACAAGAGGAAAAAAGCATTCTGATAACGAGACGAGAATAATTCTTTAAGAATCGAGACGAGACAGGGCTTCGATAAAAAAGAATACGAGACGAGAAAACCTTCGTCTTATCTTGTGGACAAAACTATTTACCATAGAACTATTCGATCCAGATGGGAGAGAGTGCTCAACCTACCCCTGCCCAACTAGATTAGTCGTCCCGCTTAGCTTCGTTAGGGTAAGTAGGATAGAACCTGCTTTTCAGAAAAATACTGTGGTATATTTGCAGTCTAAGAAATTTGAGGGTCTATTTCGTTCCTTAATCTACTTACCTATTTTCTAAAGCCAAAGCACGGAAAATAACTAAATAAAAAGAAAATATATATAAAGTTTTTCTTACTAAATTACCAAAAACACCTAGATTTTAATACTTGTTTAGGGGCTCTGAGTCTGTAAGTTCGGGACTGTTAATACGGAAACACTTTTATGGATATGTAAGTCTACAGGAAATATTTTGCACAAAAGGAGTTATAATTCCGATGTTACAAATATAATAATCAATTGTACTTCATATTTCAATTCTCTTCGGAGGTATTGCTGTTGCAAGATATGATTTATTCCTAAAGTGTGGTACTGTACAGAGCACAGAGTTGAAACTAGTCAAATTATTAATACCAAAAAGTGTATCTTTTCTGAAAAAAAAAAAAGACGGAGAGATTTTTGAATGAATAAAGTGCATTTTTAACAGACATTCCCTTGCTTTTATGCAATTTCGATTCTATCAAGGGACGTTAATTTCTAACAGAAATCATGAATTCTAAGCACCAATTAATTATAAATTAATGATAATTCCTAATTGTATCTTACAGTAATGAAAGGTAAATATACTAATTAATGTTAATTCTATTACTTTTGAGTTTCATTTAGTTATTTATTTTTACCACCAAGTCTTTTAACATTTTGACTGGCGTGTGTACTAATAATTTATTTATTTATTTATTTATTGTCAACACAACGGGCTATAGCACAATTACAGTGTTGAGATGTGGGCCGCGGCTGCTCAGTGGTAGAGCGTTCACCTCTGGTGCTTGGGGTCCCGGGTTCGATCCCAGTCCCCGTCAAGTGAACTTTGTGGTAGACCAACACCGTGTGCGTGGGTTTTCTCGGGGATCTCCCATTTCCTCTCACTTTCTTCATTCCACCATTTCATTCATTACTCATCATCACCGTCTCCTTTAGCCTAACCGGCATAACCGTGGCACGTAAAACTCAAAGATTTCATTTCATTTTTTACAGTGTTGAGAATTACATAATTAGAATACATAATTACTTACTCATAATGGCATTTCTAAATTTTTTAGGAGACAGATCACATGTAACTAAATCATTGTTATTTACACACATTCTATTATACAAAGCTATAGTTCTCCAGATTGGTGATTTCATCACTATATTAGTTCTTGGTTTTTTACAGTAGTACAGGCCAGTGTTTTTACGTGTTTTTGATGAAGCATGAAAATTTAATGAAGAAACTAAGTCAGGGCAGGCCAAAACATTTTGAGTTACTTTCTGAATGAATAATAAATCAATCAAATGATAATGAATAATAAATCAATCAATCTTTGTTCTAGTGTTGGAAGATGAAAGTTCTCAAGGATGTTTTAATAGTTGTCGTAAGTAACATAAATGTTTGTTTCTTTGTAGGTTGAAATAAAATTTTGCTTGTATTCTTTATAATTGCACACGATTTATTAATGGAGACGAATCCCAAATAGTAGAAGCATACTCTAACTTTGAACGAACATATACATTGTACAACTTTGGTAATGTTGAACAGTTCTTAAATTCATTTGCTGTTCTAATTACGAATGCTAATAGCTTGAATGCTTCATTTGTTATATTCGCAATGTGACTGAAAAACGTTAACTTAACATCAAACATAACACTACGATCCTTAACTAAATCATGATACCAACTGCTTGATGATAAAACGTGTACCACCAATGGTACATGAAATTCTGAACTCATTTGTTAAAATTTGATGCTTAGGACTTCAAAAGTTTTTGTTAGCCTACTAGAAACATCAAGCATCAAGCAGTGATCATGACAATTCGTCTATTTATTTAACTTCTTATCTTGTTATGAATTAGACACATAATATTTAATCAAGCTGAATGTCTTTTAATTAGACCTATTAACATAGTTTTTTTTTCTATTTTATTTTCCAACATTTCTGATCAATTTCAGAATGTTCACTGCCATGAGTTCAGGGTTTTACTTATTGACAGGCAAATTCATTTTAATTGATTAATTTTGGTATATAATTTTAATATCATATTGGAAACAGACATAATATTAAAACATTTTTTACTTTGATAAGATAATACTGCTATGCGTAAAATTATGAGAAATATATATTTTTTTGTTGGCATACGAATCATAAAAGTTATTTAATATCCCCCACACAACATTAAATGTCAGCTTATGTTCTTGTATGTAAAATATTTGATAGAGTAAGATGCGTTAGTATTAGCCTAATTGATACAATTCTTTATTTTACTTAAACGCTTTTAGAATGATTTTTTCTTTTGCAATGTTCAATGCATGGTCGTAGTGAAAAGTAAACGAAGGAGCAAACATTTTATTCATAAAAGTGTATTCTTTGCGGCATATATGCTTCTGGTACTCATGTTTATCATTTGTCTTTTAGATAAACAAGACCTAAATATAGGTCTAGTAGCTAAATAAGTGTTGTACAGTAAAATAATCATTTTAAAAAACATGAAATATATTTTACATGTTACAGTAATATGCGTTAAGAACTCACAAATTATTTCGATTTATATTTTAAAAGAAATATCTTGTATAATACTTTAATAACATGTAATAAAATTTAATAATACGTCCAAACACGACTAATGTATATACAAAGGGTGTAGCCACGGTATGGTGCCCTACAACGATAATATGTACGTGTTATAAAGGACAATGGTCCAGTACGTAAGATACCCTTTTTGTTGGTAGACAGACCTGTACATTTATACTGTTATACACTGTAAAAAATTTCATAGGTAAATTTACAAAAAACGGTAGCAATCTGTTTGCCACTCCTCTATGTAAATCAATTTACAACTATAAATAAAATTACTGATATGAAATGGTGTAAAATTACATTTTTATCAATAAAAACATCATTCTCTCCTTTATTCTAAATTTACTGTAAATTTGTAAAAAAAAAAAAACCAGCAAATTTTGTAATTTAATCTAAGGAAATGTATATCAACTGACAAAATGAAGGGTAAATGATTTTACATTGATGTTTGGCAATTTAATTACAGATTTTTTTTTCAGTGTATGTCGTGGCCATACTTGTAGGTCTACATTTAGGCTGTTAAAATATAATAAGTGAAAACGCCATCTTAGAAGGATGTGTTTATGGAAATACATCTAATAAATGATAAGTATTATATAAATTTAGTGCCTTAACAGAATAAAGAAATAATTTAATTTCTTGGAATAATTATCTTAGAAAGTTTTGGTGTTAATTAAAGTAAGCTTAATCGAACTGGACCAGCAATAAATATTATAATGTTGCAGCCCAGACCCTTCAAACGACTTCCTGACTCCTCAAACGAGGTTTATTTTTAAAAATATTTATCAAAGTTGTTTACAGAAAATGAAGAATGTTTATATTAGTTTGTGGAAGAATAATGTTTCAATATATAAACCACATCAACACGTTAAAATAATTTTTTAAAAAAACTGAAACAAATCATGCACTTCGTACTCTCATTTGCTTAAATGAATGCACAGTTAAGAATTTACTATTGCACTATTCTATAACAGTGTATGAGTTTTATATTAGTTTTTCTTAGTTTTTAAAAAATATATCCATTTAAACGCAACAAAATAAATAAACTTCCATAAATAATGTTAGTTTTCTTATATTTGAATATTTCCTACAACCTGTGATTCTAACATTACAAACTGTCAAGACCTTCTTTTTTAAAAAATAACATACTGGAAATATAACAACAATAATATGATGTACGCATATATGTGTGCAATTTTTATGTACATATGGAGAGTTATTAATGTTTTCGTAGTCTAAAAGAAGATTTTTGATTTGATTTTAATATGTAAAAAGCCCGCCCCCTTCCTCATGCAAAATTCATGTTCTCTAGAACAACTTACTGGCTACACCCTTGCGTATACAGGGTGGATGTATATACTACCTGACAGTTTAAAGGATAAATAAAGGTATACTAAATAAAATGGAAATTAAATATGATTATGCTCTTTTGTTGTTTTTTTTTACAAAACAACCTAATCATTTTTAATTTTTTTTTTTGGATTTATCGTTTCCACAGTTTAGAAACGACATTAAGTTTTTACATTAATGATAAGTAAGATGTACTTTCCTCAGACATAAACTCAAGTAATGATTCACATCTAACTTCAAACAGTGTCCTATATAGCCCTGATAAGTGGCGCACCTAGAAGATATAAACTGGGGAGGCAGCCAAATCCCAGACTATGACTTGATATATCATGAGTTTAATATAAACTTTCAATAATATATAAAAAAAATAGCGTAAATTATTTTTGGCACTCAAAAAACTAGGGTGGTCTAGTCTAGGCTCTCCGTCCTCGGGGCTAAATCCGCCACTGGCCCTAATACAGATACGTTAAGTTTCAACCAAAGTTTGCAAGGAGTAAGCTTTTATTAATAAGCCTATTGAAACACTCTTGGGTAATCATAGAGGTGAGCACAGATTTCACAAATTTTAAAATTAAATATAGCGAGAGAAAAAATTATTACAATAGTACATACAATAGGGAACAATTGCAAGGTTTAGAATCTAATATACATATGTACGTACAGTCACGAAAGAAAGTATTCTTCAATTGACAAAATTTCTTTTCCTAATAACTCAACAACAAATTAACCTATAAGAGTACTGGTTTTGGTAAGTTATTTAATTATAATTATTCTAAGGATAACAACAGAAAGATCCAAATTAATTCGTTTGTTCCAGAGTTATTGGCAAAAGAAAATTTGTCAATTGTCAAATACTTTGTGTGTGTACATATCCTATCCATTCATCAACTGATTAACCATTTTCGGATTCGAAGTTATTGTTCAAGTTACACGCAGGGGCGGCTTTAGGATTTTAATTTTGGGTAGGCCCGCTCCTACGCTTATGGATATACAAAGACACATGTGGTTGATTAATGACAGTAGGAAATTACTTTTACAGTAGTGGTTGATGCTATATGTTAAATAATTATCTACCATTAATATAAATAGTGGAAAATATAGGCCTATTTACTCTTTATTGTATCTTTTAGCGTTTATATATTTTTCACAATTTTTTGGGAGGCCCGTGCCTACCCAGCCTACCAACTAAAGCTGCCACTGCTTACACGAGTTGCAAACGCCACAGCATAATCCAAACATATTCTTATACCTTTTTGATTCCACAAAAGAAAACCCGCCAAGTTGATCAGAAGTGATGGCTGATATTACGGATTTTACTACCTATAAAACTAAATAACTTTTTAGAAAGGGAATTCTGCAGAGCTCCTTAATTATGTAGACTATTTTCAAATACTGTTAAAAATATGTGCTCATTGATTGCAAGGTGACTGAATGGTCAGAAGATATGTAAAGTTCAATTATTTTTCTTTACGCTATTTTTTTTTTTTTTTTTAATATCTGCATGTGAAAAGTATTGTAGAAAATTCATCTAGTTTTAAGCGCTAAAAATATTACGATAATTTACAACATCGTTTATTGGAGTACTAGATACCGTTATTGTGATCCACTTACCATGTTTTTTGTAAAATCTGTAAAGAACCAAATAAGGAATCGTACCGGAAGTGGGGCGAACATAAGGATATTTTCGAATTCTTTCAAGCACAAACTTTTCGCGCTCAAAAATACAAGAATATGACTTTCTCATGGAAAAAGATGTTGGACAAAGTATCTCTTCATTGAATAACGCAATCTATTAGTAGACATTTATAAAACAAGTATATATTTCAAGGGAAAGTTACATTTTAAAAAGGACCTATTTTTCGATGGTGCATGTGCAAAAATGGCGGGCGGTGTTCAAAAAGAAAGAAGAAAAAAACGAATAACATCGGTTGGTAGGAAAACCAACGTGGATTTGATCACCCGAGGAAGAAAGTATCAAGCCGAATGCATCCCACTGCCATCTGTTGGAATATTTTTGAATCATGTTCGTTAAAGAAAGGTCTGGCTCAAGTTCAGTAGTCTCGGTGCTGTGCTGTGCAGAAAGTTAAAAAAAAAAAGAAAAAGAAAATAAAAGCTATATGGAAGGTCTCTGTAGC
Organism: Thermobia domestica; assembly: GCF_964235325.1. Lineage (NCBI taxonomy): Eukaryota > Metazoa > Arthropoda > Insecta > Zygentoma > Lepismatidae > Thermobia > Thermobia domestica. The sequence goes on along the minus strand of NC_137463.1, from coordinate 42,442,672 downwards.
ATGAAAAAGGACGGTTATTGCTACGTGTAAAGCACGCATGTTCAATACAATAAATGCAGGAAATGCTGAAACGCCGTTCTCTTCAGGAAACTCTAGACTTTGAGTCAATGGTGTTTATAGGCGGAACGAGACATACGTACTGCGAAACATGTGCCTCATTGTGTTCAGGTTATTGGGTACTACTCTTACATCTCGCATGGCACGAAACAGTCAAAGGATTTCGAATTAGTCTAGTTTTACCCATGCAAAAATATATAAAACATGTAATATATAAATAAGGGTTATCTATTTTGCAGTATGAGTGAATTAACTTCTTCGCAGATAAAACTACGTTAAAAAGAACGAAAATAGCCTATAAATGCAGAGTACGAACTTCCACTTAGCTTACTTGGGAACTTACGCTCAAGCAAGGGTAGAATATAGCAAGTATAAGATTAAAAGCTTTGATTTAATGTGGACAATAAACACCTTTCATTATATCTATATCTCAAGTCAATATTTTTCTCGGAGGAGAGGGGCACAATAGTTCAACTTAGAGACAGATATTTTACTATAGCTGTACCGGTGAAAGCTTCATGGCTATATTATAAGTTTTAATTTATTATATAAATAAGTGTTGAAATTCATTTTTTTTTTTTTTTTTTTTTTTTTGCATGGAAGGATGCATTTCAACCGTATACGCACCCATCTATCATACAAACACAGTATATTCCAGTATTTGCTTTTATATTTTTTTTTCTGAAACTCATCTCCAGAAATAAATTAAAGAAAAACGTAGTTTTAACTCAAATAAAAATATTATTTTTTCGTTTGTTTAGCAATATAAAATGAAATTTGTTACCTTCATGAACGCTCGAAAACAATTCTAGATGGGGAAGAAGTTATTCCTGTCAGGTATGATTTTTTTTCTCCAGAGAGGAGAATATATTTTTTATCAGATGGGGGTAAATCTATAACATCCCCATCCTTGTCAATTTGCGCACTGGCTGAAGAATACGATTATATCTTGACAACTAAAGACACAATAAGATAGTGAAAATAGGGAGATAGTGAAAACAGGGGGAAATAATGTATGATTATAAAATTAGAATAAAGCCAAAACTATACATTTTTCATTTCGGAATTCAGCCAGCAGATTCAAACATTTTATTACTAAACATGGTTTCGGAGGGGACAAGTATCTATGGTGGGATATCTGGGGAGAATCAAAATGTGATTGAGGTAAAAAAAAAAAAAAAAAAAAAAATCCTTGGTAATTCGTAACGTGATATTAATAATGGAATATTCCGTAAGAGAATTATATTATTAATATAATGAAATACAATTTTAATATGCCCATGAGACTTTCATTGGATACAGATGCATGAATATACAGTATTTGTTATTTACTTTGGACATTAAAAAAATTATACACCCGAAGTATGTGATGAAAAGTATTTACGGCCCAGGTTAGATCTAAACTCTTAAACTATTACTAGCTGTACCCACTCCCACCTTCTCCTTAGTTAGGGACCAACATTAGGAAGTATAGGATCTAATATTACAATAGGCCTATATTCCTAATAGTGACACACATATATGATAACAGTGAAACACGTATCTCCTAATAGCGATACACATATATTCCTGATAGCAACACATATATCTCCTTATAGTGACACACGTATGCTCCTAATAATGACATTCATATGCTCCTAAAAGTGACACACTCATCTTCCTAATAATGACACACACATACTTCTAAAAGGGACACACACATATATTCCTAATAGCTACACACATATACTCCTAATAGTGACATACCTATACTTCTAAAAGGGACACACATATACTCCTAATAGTGACACACGTACATTTCTAATAGTGATACAAATATATATACAAATATACTTCTATATGTAACGCAATTATTGCTAAAATTTCAGTAAATTATTTAATATTTCAGGAGTCAAATTAATATTTTCACATTGCTTTGTTAATTGGAAATCTAACCGTGAAACCAATGTTATTTTTATTTATTAACTTCCCCGCTTATTACGTGTTACTTATGTTGATAAATTTGTCCAGATTTATTTCTTAGGGTAATTAGATTTTCCAGTTTTCAAGTATTTATAGCAACATATAATTTTGATCATGTATTATACAGAATAAGGAGGAGCTTCTGGACAAAGAAATATTTATAAAATTTTCTTTATCTAAAAGAATAATATCCAAATGAACGACCGCAAAAATTCACGATTTGTTGCTTAAAAAAAACTATTCACAACGGGAAAAGTGTATTTGAGCATGATAATATTCCCGAATTGAGCTTGATTTTCAACTGAGAAAATATTTCTTTGATCTCTTGGTTACCAACCTCATTTTGCAATGTAAGTCCGTTTACAGTAAGTCGGTTTTCTTTTAGAAAGAAAATAAAATGCTAATTTCATACAGTTATTTTCAAATGATCGCGTCTCAGGCTCAAATTGGCCTTAACCCATGAAAAGAAGCAGAATATAAGATACAGAATAGAATTTTACAATATTCTGATATTAGCGTTTATCGAAAAACAAATCCAAAGATGAGCTATATACCAATAGCCTTATTAAGATGTTGGCCTATATAGCCTATAGGCTATTGGCTAGGTATATAGCTATATTAAGCTATATACCTTGCTAAGCTGAACAAAATGATATGCGTGGGTGTAAAAACGCATGCGTAGTTTTTGAGAAAATGGAGTAAATGAAATTTTTCTTTGGAATTCTAGAAAGAAATGATGCTGTATGAAATCCATGACATTTATTGAGGTGATACTAATACTGAAGTTTATCCTTATAAAGCTCTTTATTGTGGAACATGAAAAATGGCAGCAAACCGAATGGTTATTGAGATATAGCATACAATTATTATCAACTCATCATTTTTAATTTGTTTAACTAAATTATTGTCCAAATTCAAGGTATCTATTAATACATAGGTCAAATTGAGCTGAACGAAACAACATACTAAAGGTTAAATACTTATAGATGCTTTTAGAGACAATCGAAGAAAGAAAACAACATTTGAGACGGTTTAAAGTTGGTGTGAAGGGACAAGTTTTTGCCAATAGATGTCACTACAGTCTTCGTATCTCTTTCATGCATTTTTTTTACCTTTCACGAAAATTTACAATTTCCCTTACAAATTTCAACCTAGAGATTTCAAATTTTTGGAGAAGGAACTTCATAACCTATCGAAGGCAACAATCCGTGCTGATTTCTTATTTAGAATTTTCTTCGTTGTTGAAACAGTTATATTGTTAAAGGTTTGAATATCTCTTTCAACAAACAAGCCATTTCAACAATGAAGAAAATTCTAAATAAAAAATCAGCACGGATTGTTGCCTTCGATAGGTTATGAAATTCCTTCTCTAAAAATTTGAAATCTCTAGGTTGAAATTTGTAAGAGAAATCGTGAATTTTCATGAAAGGTAAAAAATACATGAGATACGAAGACTGTAGTGACATCTATCGGCAAAACTTGTCCCTTTAAACTAACCTTAAAGTATGTCTAGTTTTTATTTTGCTGCAAGGAATTGTTATTTACTCATGTACTTTATATGTAAGAAGAAACACCATTTACTAGCAGATTGTATCTATTGTTTACACTGTTTACTAGCGTTACACTGTTTACTAGCAGATTGTATCTATTGTTTACATTGTTTACTAGCCTTACACTGTTTACTAGCAGATTGTATCTATTGTTTACACAGTTTACTAGCCTTACACTGTTTATTAGCAGATTGTATCTATTGTTTACTGTTTATTAGCATTACACTATTTACTAGTAGATTGTATCTATTGTTTGCTCTGTTTATTACCATTATACTGTTTACTAGCAGATTGTACCCTTACCTAACGGTGATACTCATATTCTTTGACTCTTTGTAAAGATTCAGAAAATTTTTCGGCGAAGTATCGTCTCATACGAACAGAGATAAGTTAAAATTACCCTCCTTCTGCTAAGTACGGTTCTAATTCTGTTTCTGGTCATCAAAGTACATTACCATTTGGCTAACACTAATCTAGGATATTAAGGTTTTCCATTATTGAGCATAGTATGGTATTAAAGAACATATTTTCATAATTAACTAACGTTTGCTATTCAGCGATTATGATCATCTCCAAAACGTTCAATTATAAAGTACTGATCAAATTCGTTTGACAATTTTTTTATGCATTGATCATTTTTTTTACTTCTCTGCCCATGAACATGCTGTTTCTTAAGTCACAAAATTAAGTTACTTAATTTACATATTGAAATAATATTTTTATATAAATTAGTTACTTAGTTTAGACATTCAAATAATATATTTTTTTTAAGTTTAAAAGTCTTTTCTCGTCTTCAAAAGTTATTTATTATGCTATTTAGAAGAATACTTATTTTATGAATATAATTAATTTAATTTTACCTTGTAGTCATAAATTCTAAACAAACATCATAAACTTGTTTATCTTTCTCATTGTTCTTAGCGCCTAAAAAATACATGTGTAATATTATACTTGTAATTTACAGTAATTACATCATGACATACGAGTATAGACCTAGTAGAGTTATTTTTTTCCTTCACATAAAATTCATGGAAACAATTAATTCACATTTTCACACATAAATCTTCAATATGACCCTACTGTGTTTTGAACGCAATACGTATGCTTGTAATGAACTTTAGTCAATTTATAATTCGGTTGTAAAGACAGTTTCTGCTTCAGACTTCTCTTTTTCTCTAAATCTTACAAATATTCCTGCTCAAAAACTAATTTTAATATGCGCTTTAAAGTTCGCAACAAGCAAAAATTACAGTTGGTGACGCTCAGAACAAGTATATAAGAATATTTTTTTTGACACATTACCATAAAATGGTGCAAGATACAAGTTGTGACATCCTGAAAGTACACTAATCACAATAAGTAAACAAATATTAATTTAAAATTCTCAAATGTCCGTGTTAGCTTTAAAAAATTAAAATGTATTGTTGTACTTGCTAAATACTGTTTATATTTATGTTATTGTCATATACATTGTTAAAATTTTTCTTTAACACTTGTATTACTTACTAGGTTTTTATGGCAAATGATTTTTTGGCTCGGTACAGTGGCGTATTTAGGGTGGGGGCTTCCGGGCTTAAGCCCCCGAAATCTTACTTACTATAGTAAAGTATATGAAATATCTTGCATAATTTTCACATTTTCAGGCAAAGCGGGAAAGCCTCCCGAAAGTTAGCAAAGCCACCCCCGAAACAAAATCGTAAATACGCCACTCGGTATATGAATCTTATTCGAATTTTATTTATATTTAATTACATCTAGATATGCAGATCAGAATGTCTCTAAATATTTCTTTTTTACAAAGTTGTTTTAGTATTGAACTAAATATTCGTAACAACTTAGTATTTTTAAGACTCATTATTTTAGAAAATAAAAGAAATAACAGCTAGGTGAGGAGTTTTATGTCTTGTTCTAATCGCTTGAATTTTAGCGATATTTTTTACGATATTAGCGAATTTTAGCGATATTTTTTAAGATATTAGCAATATCTTTTACAATATCGCTAGAATTTTAGCGATATTGTAAAATAAATTCATTTTAATTTACCTATTTCTTAGTGCTCGATTTTTACAATTCTAAGACAGGGAGTGATAGAATCTTTGATATGAACTTGTCCAAATGTTGTGTGCCAAAATATGATTTCTTTTTTAATTTTTAGAACAAAAGGGGAATGGATTGATATGTGTAATTTCTAGTTGGAATCGACACCTGAAATGATTTTGTATAGGAATAAGGCAGGAACAGAGATACAAACAGAATTCTAAATATGAGTCTTCCAGTTTCAAAACGGCTCTTGTCCATTTATAGCAAATCCCAGAAACTTAGAAAAAAAACGTAGGATCTGCATGTTTTGTACAACTGGGAATACTTCACTGAAAAACTTGAACATCTACAAATATTTCCAGTTCTACAAAAATTATCGATCCTATAATTTTCCTCTTTTTTCTGGGATTCGATATAAATAGACAAGAGCAGTTTTGGAAACTCAGCAGTTCAATAATTATGAAGTCATTTTGTACTATACTGTAAGGAAATACTTCGATCTTTGAAACTTATAAATTTTTAAATACTTTACGTACTCACATTTCTAACACAGTCCATTGCTTCTTTTAGCTCTGTAAGAACTAAGTGTCTTTCATTACCTCTGCTTGTGCATCAATCAATGAATAGTTTCTTTTTATTTATTTATTTTTTTTTGTAAAACAGTACAATGGGATTTATAACTTATTTTCGAAGATTGTTTTGTTTAATTAGTTACTAGGTGTCTTTATTTATTTATTTTCAAAATTAACAAACCTAGCCAGTAATGAATTATACCTATTCTGCGGCAGATGGATAATCTAAGAGAGACAATATTAAAAATTTTTACTATGCTTATCTAATTTATTTATTTTATTGTCTTTAAATGTAATGAATGGCTTAGTCAATGATGAACATCAAAAATGGACAAAGTGAGTCTATCGAAGTTATTCCAAAATTCAGAAACTGGTAAAAATGGGAGTCAGCATAGCAAATATATTCCTAATAATAGATTTAACTTAAAAAAAAAAATTCTTGATGAAGGTACTAGACCTAAAATTCTTTTAAGTCCTTTTTCCGTCGAAATAATGTTAAAACAGCGTAAAAAAATACGTTATGTTCGAAGATAATCTAAATTTGATTTTCAAATGAAGGACATATTCTAAAACTTTACCTAAAGTAATTTGTTAATAAGGTGTAACATTTTCAAAACATTATTGAACTTTTGAAAGAAAAAGAAAATTTTAAAATTACTGTTAAATATTTGATTTGACAAAAGTTCTAGAAACAACCTACAATTGGTTGAAACCTTTTAATGATCAGAGTTTAAAAGTAGGCCTATAACTAATGAAGAAATTGTTTCTTAAAATTAGATCTGATTTTTTTCAAATAAAGTCAAACTACATAGTACGATTTTATAATTATGCATTAGTTTTAAGTTTCATAAAATATTGAAAACTTTTTAGACATAACGCTAACCAATATATCAATTATTTCCTTAGAAAAATAAAATAAGTCGCAAGGTCAATAATCAGATGATTTTAACAGTGTTTAAAGCTTTTAAGAAATGAAAAAGTCAAAGAATTTATGTAAGCAGTCAATAAATGAAAACAGATCAAAACATTTAGAAATGATATGAGAATTTGATTGAAACTATCAAATTTAAAAATGGAGCAAATTATCCTTCTATCTAAATATCTACCGTGTACAGTATCTTAAATTCTGAGTCTTTGTATCAAGTACCCGAAGTGAGGAACAGAGATAGTATGTTGTCATAACATTTTGCGGGGACATACCAATAAAGGGTTATGCCCATTCTTTAGGAAAATGGTATATGGGAAAACTCTTTTACCTCGCACTGAGAATACGCGAGCCATTATTTTTTAAGTGATGACAAGACATTTTCAAGCAAAGATATGTTTTCAGAAATCAAGAACTGTTAATTGTTGAATTTAAATCTGTTAAATTTAAATTTTTATTTTTATTTTCGAAAGATTATACTGAAAATGTGTTTCCTCGAACACTTACGTTTTGGAGAGATGCTTCTTAAAATAATGTGCTTCAAGAGTGTGCTTTGTGGAACGAATTTTGTACCTTGTTGTTCGAAAGTAAGGCACCTACTATTTGAATGCCGGTGGTACGAGCACTCGGTCGAAAAAGTGTAAACAGCTTTTTCAGGTCAGCCATCCTGACAGAGGTTTTCCTGAGTTTTCCTCATACACACCAGGAAAATACTGGGATAACCTAACATATAGGTCCTAACATTTAGCTTCCTTCCTCAATCCTTTCTTCCTTCTTTTTCCTCGGATAGTGTTCTAATCGAGGGACGTCATCTCTCAAATGAGACGGGCAAACATGGAACATAGATGCAGAAAGCCCAGAAATCTAAATCCTAAATCCAAAGCCGGATGTACGAGGGTGGCTTTGAAAGTGATGCTGAGACAAACGTTTTATGTCTGCCTTTTTTTTCGCACAGGCAGATGGTGAAGGCAAATTTACGAGCATTAATTTTTTGTTATTGTTATTTAATAAAGTGTTTGTTGAATGAACATGCTTGAAATACGGTTTAGAACTTTTTTTTTTTTAAAAAAAAAAAAAAAAGCTTTTGAGAAAGATGAGTGTGCTTTAAGTGATTATTTTGGGTAAGTACGGTTCCCAAATATGTATATTTAGGTAAAACGGGTATGAATTATCTACAATTCCTCAGACAATTCAATATTCTTCCTCCTGATGTGCTTGAAGAGCTGAATTTTCCAGCTTTCGGTACCTTATAGCTATAAAAATATTCTTTGTGTTTAAAAGGTATTATTTTAAAATATACGTTCAAAGTTTTATTTTTTAAAAAATCAGCCCTGTTAAATGTTCAAAAAGAAATAAAATGATTCAAGTAATGTTCAAATAAAAGATACGAATATGGAAATAATATATTTTAATAATCAGATAGGAGAAGTGAATGCTTAAAATTTTTCTGCGTAATTGTAAGTAACATCATTGTAAATAATGTATACCTCACTCTTAGATGTCAAAACAGTAAGTACAAATAATTGTTTAAGGGTGTACCTTCCTTTTACATGTTCAATACACAAATAAACAAATAATCCGTTCCGGTACTTTAAAAACAGTTACTATAGAAAGACAATGACTCAATTTTTAGCGCAATAAAAAATTTTTTGTCGATTTTCTTGAAAAATGACGCATGAGAATTTCCCCACAAGCATGTTATTTGGTTTAGCTCGGTATGTTTATCGCCTGAAATATATCCTGTCCTTGTATATTATTTTAGTTAAACAGAAATTAAAATTTAAGAGTTACTATGGTAGTTTAAATCTATATCTCATTAACGTCATTGTCTCTTTAGTGCCATAATGAAGAGCTTAGTGCAGATATATTACAGTATCAGTTTTACCTCAGAAAACGGCATAATGTAGTTCTCATATAGTCTCAGATACATATATTTCAGTATCAGTTTTACATCAATAAACAGCGTACTATAATTCTCGTATAGCCTCAAATATATTTCAGTATCAGTTTTGCATCAATAAACGGCATACTGTAGTTCTCATACAACCTCAAATATATTTCAGTATCAGTTTTACATCAATAAATGGCATACTATATTTCTCATATAGCCCCAAATATATTTCAGTATCAGTTTTACATCAATAAACGGCATACTGTAGTCATACAACCTCAAATATATTTCAGTACAAATATCAGTTTTACATCAATAAACGGCATACTATATTTCTCATATAGCCTCAAATATATTTCAGTATCAGTTTTACATCAATAAACGGCGTACTGTAGTTCTCATACAGCCTCAAATATATTTCAGTATCAGTTTCACATCAATAAACGGCATACTATATTTCTCACATAGCCTCAAATATATTTCAGTATCAGTTTTACATCAATAAGGGGCATACTATAGTTCTCATATAGCCTCAAATATATTTCAGTATCAGTTTTACATCAATAAATGGCATACTGTAGTTCTTGTACAGCCTCAAAAATTTTCTGGTCGTTTTTCTCCGTTTTCTCAGAAACTAGGCATAAAATTTTGCTACCGCGCAAATAGATTTACTCAGTACCAAACAATTTACTGATTGGTATAGGCTATGTCTCATGTTCAAGTAATGTTTTCCCGTTATCGTAACTTAGTACTTAAAAAATACAGGGCAGCAGTGGCTCAGTGGTACAGCGTTCACCTCTGGTGCATGATTTAGTTCGATTCCAACTCGCATCAAGCGAGCTTTGTAGTGGACAAATACCGTGTGCCTGGGTTTTCTCGGGGTTCTCCCATTTCCTCCCAATTTCTTCCTTCCACCATTTCATTCATTTCTCATCATCATGGTCTCCTTTAACCTGAGCGGCATAACCATGGGACACAAAACTTAAAGATTTCATTTTAAAAATACAGCTTAGTGAGATGATCTGAATTGTTGATACGTTTCTCCATCGCTAAGGAACATGATTTAAAGTGAATTATGGCGTCATTGGCCTAGATGACACAATCTGAGCAAGGAAGAAAATCATCTGAGAAACATTAGTTTCCTAAACAGTGTTTTGGCTGTTCTTAGAAAATTGACAAATACGTTATAATTATTGTCTTTCGAGTTCTGAAATATTCTTTTAAAAAAGGAAAATGGAAATAAAACTGGTGAGTACCAATATTTCAGCAACAGTTTAATAGTAACGTATTTATATTTATTTTGAAAAACAAGATTTAAAAAAATAAAGAAAAAAACACCAATCTATATGAGGTGATTCCTAATTTACACGAAGTTCTAATACACAAGAGTCAAAAAGCGCTTTCCTCCGAAGCTGACGTAAACTCGGAAAAATAAGTTTTTGAAGCGTCCTGCAGCAGAACACGTAGCTTCTTAAGGGATTCAAAAAGGTATGATAAAAAGAAACTAGAACAAATTCGACCTAAACGTCCATGTTAATGAAAAGCGCCATATTTACGGAACCGATTTCTGAAGGATAAGCTGAGTAGTTTTTGGAAATCATTCTGCTATGTTCTAAAATGTGTTGGTGCATAAATATGGTTTCTAAATATGGATATTTAAATAAGACTTGTATGAATTATCCTATAATTCTTCAGATAATTGAATTAGGTTAAATAGTCTTCATCCTGCACTTGAAGAACTCAATTTTCTAATTCTAGGTAACTTACTTGCAGTTATGAAACACAATGAGTTTGGACTTACGTTTATAAAATGTTTTTTTTCTTTTTTTGCATTTTATTTGGTATAAAGAATCACCTCCGAAGTTAAGTGATGTTTTTTTTTTTCGAACCCTGTATTTAGCATTAAAGTAAGTTTCTAAGCATACTTTAAAAGTGTCAGTTCGTTTCATAAATATAATCTCCAAATGAACTTGTATAGAATGTAAAAGAAGTATTCTGATAGCAGGGAAATATATGATGCAATACTTTCATGTGTATATTTATTTTTATCCTTAAGTTAGCTCACTGTTAAAAGTACTAATTGTAAAGTGAGATAATCTAGAATATTTTCGGGGGTACCTAATAAGTAGTATCCTTAAGTACTAATTGTAAAGTGAGATAATCTAGAACATTTTCGGGGGTACCTAATGAGTAGTATCCTTAAGTACTAATTGTAAAGTGAGATAATCTAGAATATTTTCGGGGGTACCTAATAAGTAGTATCCTTAAGTACTAATTGTAAAGTGAGATAATCTAGAATATTTTCGGGGGTACCTAATAAGTAGTATCCTTAAGTACTAATTGTAAAGTGAGATAATCTAGAACATTTTCGGAGGTACCTAATGAGTAGTATCCTTAAGTACTAATTGTAAAGTGAGATAATCTAGAATATTTTCGGGGGTACCTAATAAGTAGTATCCTTAAGTGCTAATTGTAAAGTGAGATAATCTAGAATATTTTCGGGGGTACCTAATAAGTAGTATCCTTAAGTACTAATTGTAAAGTGAGATAATCTAGAATATTTTCGGGGGTACCTAATAAGTAGTATCCTTAAGTACTAATTGTAAAGTGAGATAATCTAGAACATTTTCGGGGATACCGAATACTGTTTCCACCGAATTCCCACCGAATACTGCTCAAATACGATAAGGAACGTTATCAAAAATTTTTGAACTATTTCAAATATAGTAAATTTGGAGAAAATTTGCTTATCTATTTATTTATTTAACTAGTGTTTTATTTGTTTGAGTTAATTATTCTCAAACTGAATTAGAATTTACATTTTAAACAATGCTTATCGCTGGGTATGGAGAAATGTCACTTTATTCTGTGCCGCGATCTGTTTTTCAAGCACAAAAATAGTTTCATGTTCGATCCTACATTAACTTTTGCAACGATAACGTCTCTGTATATTTAGTTATAATGCAACAAGGACAATAGTCCGGTACCTTATGGTAACAAATATTGTGACCAGACTTGTTTAAACTTGTTTTATTTATGCTGTTAAAGATATAATAAGTGAGGAAGCCATAAGTGATTGGAGTGTATTTTTAATTTCTGTAAAATGAATGATAAGTATTAAGAAAATACAAAATTTAAAAGTAACAAAAAATAGTTTAATTTATTGATAAGTTTTGCTGATTATTAAAGTAATTTTAATCGAACTGGGACCTCAATATTTAATTATATATATGTGTTAAACAGTTTCAACACCGTGAAATCATATACTACACAGTATGTGGCAAAATATATATATTCTTCTTATTCACATCCTATTAGTTTTACTTGTGTGAATGTAGTAACGGAGACTTCAGAAATACAAAATACAAAATGGCGGGCTAAGTGATATCATCTTCCATTTCATGGAAGTGATTAAGATCTTAACCACCATAAACAAAACTTATATATTCTATACATGAACTATACTATACTATACTAGCACACTTAGAAAAGATTTGTACTAGGCTATAGGTCAATAAATAATACAAACAAGATTCTGAGTTCATGAGAATGAAGTGACTGCACAGATTTAATGTGATATTTTCTAAGTGTGCGCAAACGGTCATTACGTAAATTACATCTTGGTGCCTAGTAATTTATAGATAATAACTAATAGATATAGATAACTTTGAACAAATACAAATTTGATGGTGTTACTGGTCTGATTTAGCAAGCGAAATTATGATTATTTGCTTAACTTCTATATAATAATAATAATGATATTTGCACTCATGTGCCCTTAAGTGTGGTGATATTTCATTCACTGACGTATCAAAGCTTGTATATTGATTATGCAATATTTCATCTTGTAGCTGTATTTAGTATAGGGTAGGTGTTACACATCCATTATCTTTGTTTGTGAATGAGTGTTTTTATTACTAAGCAAATGGATTCTGTGATTAAAAAGATATATAGGATCAAATAATTATAAGGAGCTAAGTGATTAGAGTACTGTCATTATCTTATAGGGAGGTTCCGATGTCTATCTAGAAGAATTTCATACATGCAATCATTTCTCTACATATTACCCATCAATGCCCATATTAGCTTTCCTCCTTAAAACGTATTTCGGAATAAGAAAATCACAGTATCATATTCTCCTATCGTCTCGCAATTTCATCATCATCATCATAGGTATTCTGCCCTTATTGGCAGGTCTCGCAATTTACCGACTTTAAATTAATTAATACAATTTAGAGGCTTCAAACTACTAAAACTGTTTTGTGCATGGTCTCTAGGGTTGAAAACGGAACAGTAGTTGAGATGTCTTGTTTCGAGATAGTGTCAGGAAATTAATGCTTCGTCTCGAAAAGTGTATCTGGATCTATTGAAACAGTTCTGTCTCGTCTCGTCTCGTCTCGCGAGCATCTGATCTAATGGCTGATATCGAACAACTTAAAATTAATAAATAATAAAATTAATAACATTTAGAAAATTAAAAAAAGCATAATTGTACCTTTAGCTGTTTCCTTGTTAAATTTTAATGTCTTTTCCCAGCACCAAAGCTGTATAAGACATGAACTTACAGTATAAGGTAAAGTACAAGCCACTGTAATATGTTCAAATTATAGGCCTAATGCTCTTTCAGCCCGGGACCTCGTGCATCAAAGATGTTCGCTTTTAGCCACTAGACCAGCTGGGAGGGCTGTTAGTACAAATTGTATGCAAAAGTTGAGAGCTAAATAAGCTGAATATTTCTGAAAGCAGCCTTTTTTTATTTGAGGGAGAACTAATCGGGTCTAAACGGAAAGAATCAACAGATGAACAAAATTAGGATTATATTATATAATGTAAGAATCAGTTGAACATATCATGAATAATTGTTAAAAGAGAACTTCAGTTCTGAGAAACAAGATACAAAGTATGATGGAAGATAGAAAGAGGGAAATGGAACAAAATAATATAAATTATATAGAGACGAATAGATAATTTTGCTGAAGGTTGTGATATATAGAAACTTTTAGCTTTCACCGAGTGGCAAAGCAAACGTCTAAAATAGACAGAATATGGTTCTCATTTAAAATGGATTACCTTTCTGTTTATTTCTTAAGGTCAAATTTTGCAACTTGAATTTTACTTACTTCCATACTAACTAGAGCTCTCAAATTTTGTACAGATACGTAAATCCATTGAGAATACAATATTTCGACTTAATTTTCTCTCTAGTTTATTGTTTTATTAAGTAACTCTTCTGCTTGTTAGAGTCAACTCCTTCTACTTAAATTTCATTCACTTTCATACTAACTAAAATTCTAAAGTTTTGAACAGATACGTATATCTGATCTCAATACAATATTTCGACTTAATTTTCTCTCTAGTTTATTAACTAACTCTTCTGTTTGTAGAGTCAAATCCTTCTACTTAAATTTCATTCACTTCCACATAAACTAGAGCTCTGCAGCTTTGTACAGATACTTAAACCTTAGCTTATCATTTTACCGTAAAAATTTAGCATACAGAGTTAGCTATCGAGTGCCTGCTGCTTATACAACTTAATCTCTCAAAGATGTATTCTTGGTTGCATATGACTAGGCGATCTGTTGACTTCACATCAACAACTTTGAGGAATTTACAGTTTTAAGGCCTATATATCTTTTTTGTAATAAAAAAATGAATGGACTATTTTAAGTCTTGTAAAATATTCTTAGAAAAATCATGCAGTATTTATAAGTTAAGAAGTTAGAAATATAGAATTAATTGCAAGACTTAAAAACAATGCTTTTATTTAAAAACCTAAAAAGGGGAAATAATAAAATGCACTAAAATAAGACTGTTGTGGGGTAAAATGAAGTAACTAAGACTAAAAGCATTGGGCACAAAAACTAAAAGCATTAAACACGAAGACTAAAAGCATTGAGCACGAGTCTTCATCATTAGGCAGCATCCCCAATGCTTTTAGTCTTTTTTCTACATCCCACACGAAAACAAGTCTTCGTTTTTAGTGCATTTTATTATTTTCTCCTTTTAGTGTTTTCATAAAAGCATTATTTTTTAAACAAAAATTCGTTTCTTTAATATTCAACGTGAGGTGTAACCCGTCATAAGAAGGTAGAATTAATATGACCACTATTCAACATAGGGTGGTCAAGAAGTAATTAATCATTGGAAAACCGCTATACTTATTCTTTTAAATATATAAGCAATCCCAATGAAAGTTTATGTATCATACCAGGTAAATTACGGATAATGATAATTTTGAGTTTAGCATTCCTTTTAGCAACGAGGCTATATGAGACGTGGATTCCGAACTACATGAGCTCCCGACGGGAATCGAACCCGAGGCTCTCATGCCAAAGGCGCGTACGCTAACCGCTTAGCCACGAAGGAGCTCAGGTAAATTATGGAATTGGATACTCGCACTTATATAGAAATTTCATAGTATGTTGTTTTCTTGTCTTTTCAGTAAGATTACTAACCGCTTGACTGTCTAAGAGTTTGTCCAGATTGCTGCACATTACAAAGAATGGAATTCAATGGTTGCTGTTTGGAGGCGGTGGCGTACAACGAAGGGTAGAAATACAGCCAATCGGTAAAAGATAGTCAAGAATTGCCATAGGAAGCTTGGAGGCACGAATTATGAATATTATTACAAACGATCCGAAGGAATTTCTGCAGAAGATCGTGGATTGCAACTCCTTTCAGACAAAACTTATGGATAAAATTAATTTAGATATATAAAAGGAAGTTTCAACCACATTTGTTTTTGCTTCCATTTTTCCTATTTTTCCTTCACTTTTTTACACATACAAATATACTCGGCCAACAATGGCTTTACTTACGCTACTTTGAACAAAAAACAAACAAACAAACAAAGAATTGCTATTGTATTGGTTTATTTCTGAAGAACAAAGAAAAATTAAGCATTTACATTTGTCAATCAGTCAGTGCGAGACCTGGATTTTCACAGTTTTTCGAAAAAAAAAAAAACTTTTTGTTAAATTTACTTACGAAATTTCCCGATTAGAGAAATTTCTCTCCAACTACAAACATTGCTGAATCCGAAGTAGCTTAAACCAACTGTAATTTCCGGTTTCTATATTGATAACGATAGAGCAAAAATGATGCCTTGATAACGAAAATTTTTTGATAGGGTCTAACAATCTAGTGTACCAAGAAAACATTCAATCCCGTCTCTAATTTTTCCATTGTAACTGAAAGTGCAGAGATCTTTTATTTCCGATTTCAATATTGATCATTACGAGCTAAAATGGTAAAAGATAGGCGCGAGATGGTTTCGTGGTATGGATTCAGTGTCCCAGGAATAAGTTTCAAGTCCAATCTTTTACCTCTATTCAAACCAGAAGTGATAGATCTGAAACTTTCGATTTTTATACTGAATCCACATAATTTGAAAACATACCGTAATTTCACAATGTGAAACGCAACACACTTGTTGTATATAAAAATTGAATAATAGTTACTATTGAATAGTAGTTACTTTACTTTAACATAACAGTTCGTTTGTAAAGTTTAGTACGTAGTCTATCTTTAAAAAAAATGCTTACACTTCCTGGAAAATAAGACATGTTACACAGAATGCATTTCCATGATCTGATATAAACATAATTCTCACTTTTATTCTTAAAGCCATTCTCCCAAACAATGGATCTGCTTCATTCTGCACATAAATGCACTTTTCATACTGAAGCACTTGTTTTGCTGTTGCATAATCTTGATATTCAAATAATAAGCATATTCACGAATGAATGAATACTAACTACTATCTTTTTGTGTGTGAAATGTTAGTAATTTACAGCTGTAAATTATTATATTTTTCAGGCAATTAGTCACTTAATCTTTCTGACTTGTGTTACCTTTGACCTCTAGCATAATAATTTACCTAGCATCCGATGTGGATGTGAATTTAGATCATTGTTAGCACTAGAAAACAAAGGGGCTTTTGTTGTTGTTTTCAGGGATATAATAAGACTCCAGTAATTTGATGGACAAGGTTAAACCCATTACTTAACATTTGGACTTCTCCGTTTTTAAAAGAAAGAACAAAGAGAGAAAATTCTCAGATATGTATATCAGTTTCGAATTTTAAAGGTTGTGTTTGAACGCAAGAAAATAATCCCAAATTACTGAAATTAAAGGAAATGATGCAGATCTTGCAAAGTCATGGAAAGTTAGGTAAGGGTAAAAAAAATTCCAAATTAAGATTTTGCTGTGTATACATAATGTGGCCAGCGCTAGCATCAAGGTAAATTTCATGATCAGGAGGTAGATCACGTTAAAAAAAATTCGAACCTCTCATTTTTCATGTTCTAGTTGTCTGCTTGCAAATTTATTCAAAGTGTCTTGCTATTGGCCTATGAGGTACGTAAACACCAGCTATGTTAGGTGAAATACTTTCTAAAGATCAGGCATACAACTTATGAAAAGACGTAATACCTCAAATTTCTTTCTGTATATATACATATAGATAAAAAACAATACTCGTATATTATTTCCTAGGAATAAAATGGGGTATAATTTGACCTGTTTATTTCATTTGCTATAAAAATTACCACAAAATCAACCTGGTTTGTAAGCCAGGTGGCAAAAAATGCCCTAAATTGGTTGGTACCTGAAAGTCATTTCAGGCCTCAATTGTAGATAGTGGTAGTATCTGATTTATTAAATTGTTAGTTCTCAAATTTCATGTTGTATTTTATGAATGAATAAATAGGTTAGATTGAGTCTTTCATGTTAAATGCCTTACTGGTTCAGGGTTCTAGAGCACTGGTTCACATCCATTGAGTTCTAACGGGTTACAACTAAAAATCTGCACAAAATGTGCGGATTCATAAAATAAAACCTATTGACACAGTCATCTCTATTCTTTTGGTATGTTGATAGTACACTCTTTGTCTAATTCACAATATGTTTGCTTTCTTTCAGATGCGAAGTAACTGGTAGAAAATGGCGTCAAAGGAAGAAGCCCTCCGTGCACGCATTGTAAATTTCCATGAAAAACATCATGAATTGGGGAAATCATATTTTGTGAAACACTTTGCTGCTGAAGGTGTGCCAAAAAGATCAATTTATGCGATACTTAAATCCGGAACAATAGAAAGAAACGCAGAAAATGGTTGAAAGGCAGCAATTATGACGAATAAAAATAAACAAAGACTGAAAAGGATGTTTGACAAGAAAGACAACATTAGTCAGAACGACGCAGCAAAAACATTTTACTGTTGATAACAATACATATCTAGAACATTAAAATCAATGGGAATAAAAGCATGCAAAAAGGAAAAAGCTCCATCTTATACAGACACGCAAATAAAAACTGTGAAATCAAATTTTCGTTGGATGGTCAGAAATTACAAAGGAAAATCGTTTGTTTTGGATGATGAAAGTTACTTTAGCCTTTCTAAATCCCAAATGCCCGGAAATGGCATTTATTATTCCTCAGACAAGCAACACACTCCTTCTAATATAAAATATAAAGGCAAGCAGAAATTTGAAAGCAAAGTGATGTTTTATTTAGTTGTATCGGACAAAGGTGTGTCGCAGCCATATTTCAAGCCTAGTGGGTTAGCAATCAATCAAGATGAGTATGTGAAGCAATGTCTTCAAAAGATCTTAGTTCCCTTTATACGAAATAATCATTCTGACAATAATTTTATTTTCTGGCGTGACAAAGCCAGCTCTCATTATGCGAGAAAGACTCAGGAGTACCTCATGTCCCAAAACACCCCTTTTGTGCCCAAAACTAAAAATCCAACTAACTTGCCCCAGTGCCGCCCAATCGAAGATTTTTTTAACAATTGAGTGACAAGGTGTACAAACATAATTGGAAGGCAAAAACTGTTCAGCAGCTTCAAAGAAGAATACGCAAATGTTTAAAAGAAATTGACCCAACTGGCGTCCAAACAGCCTGTGCGTCTATTCCAACATGTTTGCGGACTGTAGCTGATCACGGACCATTTGCAATGTGTCATTAGCATTTTCTTTTCTGCCTATGTATATACTGTAAATAAACGTTAAAACATAGTTTCCATTTGTTATCTGGTTGCTTTTATCTTACCTCACATTTTGTGCAGATTTTTAGTTGTAACCCGTTAATAAAGAAAGTAATCAACCTCGCTACTAATCCGTTTTCACTCGATATCGCTGGGTCTGCATTACTTTGCGAATTGAAATGAAATGATATATTTGCGTTACGTCCTACGATTATGCCGGATAGGCTAAAGTAGGCTCTAGGTGATGCTAAATGAATGAAATGGTGAAATGGAGAAAGTGGAAAGTTAACTAGAAAGCTAGTGTTTGAGGCGTACGATCTGAGACCAAAAAGTTTTTTTTTTTTTTTTTTTTAGGTGTGTACTTTTCTGGCTCTAGGTGATGCTAAATGAATAAAATGGTGAAATGGAGAAAGTGAAAGTTAACTAGAAAGCTAGTGTTTGAGCTCTACGATCTGAGACCAAAAAGTTTTTTTTTAGGTGTGTACTTTTCTGGAGTGTTTCTTAACTACATTTCTTTAACAGAAATTCTTAAATTTTCTACCACCATGCATTCTGTTGAAGAAGCCTTTCTACCGACATGTGACACTTAAAGCCAACTATTAGAACTGAAAACTTTGAAAAGTGAGTGTTTTATAGAGTTAGAATTAGTTACTGTTATATCTAATAATAATAATAATAATAATAATAATAATAATAATAATAATAATAATAATAATAATAATAATAATAATAATAATAATAATGGAATTTAGGATTCGTCCGCTGTATCAAGAAAGCTTTGACTGGAGTTTAGTGTTCCGTTCAGCACCGAGGTTACATGAAACGTGGACCTACAACCTAACGTGGTCTCCGTATCACATAAGCTCCTACCGGGAATTGAGCCCAGGTATCCCGCGTCGTAGGCACGTATGCTAACCATATAGCCATGAGAGAGTTTTGTATGGAAAGAGCTATCGCAGTAGGAAGTAAGATTTTTAGAAAATATTTAGAATTAGTTATGTCTTAAAATTTACAGTGTACTTTCTTCAGATTTGGAATATTTACTATATGTATTTTGGAAGGGCGAAATTTATAAGCAATCTCTCTTTCTTAGCAAGACTGAATGAAAATCAAATTTATTTGATTCTATTTTGTGTAGCAGATATACATTCAATTGATGGTTAGAGAACAATGATAAAATGGGAAGTAAGTAAATCGGAGTAGTACCTCCGAGAAAACTCCCTCGCCGGTGTAATATATAAGTTCGTTTCAAGTCAGTTGTATATAATCGGAATAAAGAATCACGTTTACTAATTTCAAATGAGAAAAAATGTCAGACATAGATTATAATACATTGGTATGGTCAGTCTCTTTATTTAGACCCTAAGTGCTAACATATTCTTGTTGATGACAAGGAAAGATAATTTTGCAATAGAAATGTTAACAATACAGACATCGAGGAAATTGATCAGGACCAATACATTAGAGATTATAAAATGTAACCCAAGTTTCTTTTTATGAGATATGTATATAACTAGTTCTTAACTCTTTCACTTGAAATTTGAACGACCCAACTAAAAAAAAAATATATGAAAAATGAAGATGAATAAGAAGAAAACCAGGGTGATAAAGTGTACAAGAGCAAGATAGGAAGGGGCAAACGTATGGCTACAGGGAGAGAAAATCGAAGTCGTTAAGACGTCCCCCTATTTAGGAAGTCTAGGGGGTCGCGGTGGCTCAGTGGTAGAGAGTTCACTTTTGGTGCATGGGGTCCCGGGTTCAAACCCTGCTCTCTCCAAGTGAACTTTGTGGTGGACAAACACCGTGTGCATGGGTTTCCTTGGGGTTTTTCCGTTTCCTCCCACTTTCTTCATTCCACCATTTCACTCACTTCTCGTCATCACCGTCTCCTTTAACCTAGCCGGTATATCCATGGGACGTAAAAGTTTCATTTCATTTTCATTTAGGAAGTCTAATATTCTTGCACAAAAGTAGTGAAAAAAACGTTAAGTTCCAGAATAGCGCAGCCTAAACAAGCATTGAATAGGAAAAGAAAGAAATGTGTCGTTGGATGTTCGAAAACGATTTATTAAGACACTGGTATGGAGCATGGCGCTTTAGACTTTAATGGAGAAATATTAAGGAAGGTTCCTATTTGAAGCATAATTATAAGACTACACTGATATAGCAAAGAAACAAAAACGAAAACCACATGAAAAATTGAGTGGAAAGGTTGGAAATCATGCAGATGATTGGGAGTCGATGATGACGTTCATAAGTTTGTGGATTGTCTACTCTTTAAAGTTGGGACATTTTGCTGTGAACCAAGAATGTTCAACTTAGATTGATTTTACAGTAAATTCTTATGATTTCGAAACTCAAGGAGGAAACTAGCTTCAATTCAATAAAGCAATTGTTAATTTTTTCCTCTTTCCCGTTTGAGAAATGTGGAACTTTTGTCTTTCGATATATGTGAGTTTTCCTGTATACATACGTAATTGTGTGTGTCATGCAACAGTCATAAATCACCTGCGTTTGGATATTATTATTATTTATCGTAGCCTTCCCGATAAAACAGCTATGCTGTCAAGAACACTTTAAGAAAACGCCCTTCTTCCCCCTTCTTTCCACGCCCCACCACTTCCTAGATAATAATTTTTTCAAGTGATTTGGAAACTCCATAAAAAAAAAAAAAAAAGTGATGACAATACACGACAGGCTAATACTTAAGTCATTTGGTCTAGTATTTTAGCTTGTACTTAGTTTTATTACCGTTTTTTTTTTTAATCAGTAAAGTATAGCGTATATGGCATTAGTTGAGTGCTGAAATTATGTCTTTGTTGGGGAATAACCCGGGTACGAATATTCCTAAACAATCTAAGTAAATTTGATAAACATTATGTGAATTTGACACGTAATACAAATTCATGAACCACATTGATTTCATACATGATGCAGATTCAAGATTTTCTCATGGCTATATGGTTAGGGTTCGAGCCTGAAGCACAGGATACCGAGATTCGATTCACGGTGGGGCTCACGAGATTCAACTTCCAGGTTCCATGTCTCACACTGTCTTGGTGCTGAGAGAAACACTAAACTCCAATCCAATTAAACAATGTAGATTCGTGAACTACTCTAGATGGAATTGATAGTCAATACAGATTCATGAGTTAAACAATCTATGTGAATTTCATACACAATACAGGTTCATGAGCTTATTAATCTACTTGGATTTGATCCCCACTACAGGTTCATGAGCTTATTAATTTAAGTAGATTTGAGCCGTAATACCGGTTCATAAGCTTATTTATCTATGTGGATTTCATCCATAATACAAGTTCATGAGATTATGAATTTATGTGGATTTGATCCATAATACAGGTTCATGAGCTTATTAATTTATGTGGGTTTGATCCACAATACAGGTTCATGAGCTTATTAATCTACTTGGATTTGATCCACAATATAGGTTCATGAGCTTATTAATTTATGTGGACTTGATCCACAATACAGGTTCATATGAGCTTATTAATTTATGTGGATTTGATCCACAATACAGGTTCATATGAGCTTATTAATTTATGTGGATTTGATCCACAATACAAGTTCATATGAGCTTATTAATTTATGTGGATTTGATCCACAATACAGGTTCATATGAGCTTATTAATTTATGTGGATTTGATCCACAATACAGGTTCATATGAGCTTATTAATTTATGTGGATTTGATCCACAATACAGGTTCATATGAGCTTATTAATTTATGTGGATTTGATCCACAATACAGGTTCATATGAGCTTATTAATTTATGTGGATTTGATCCACAATACAGGTTCATATGAGCTTATTAATTTATGTGGATTTGATCCACAATACAGGTTCATGAGCTTACTAATCTACATGGATTTGATCTACAATTTAAGTTCATGAGTTTAATAATCTGTGTCGATTTAATGCACAGCACAGGTGCATAAGATAAATAACTAACGTGGATTTCAGACTGAATAGTAGTTCATGAGCAAATTAATCTACGTGCAGTTGATACACAATATAGGTGCATGAGCAAGTGCTGCAAAAGGAGCTAAACTATAAGCTGTCAAAATGATAATTATATTTGATTTCAAATATGAAGCAATGTAATTGTAGGAAGCAAGCATCTATCATTCGACATATAGGACAAAACTACAATGTTGTATGTATCAATATGTGTTCCAGCATAATTTTTTGTTAAAATTGTCCTATTTTCATCCGTGTTGTCTTCAAGTCTACAGAATCATGTCTATTTTCAGGAATATATTAAGTTGGTTTCAAATCAGTGAAACAAATGGAGTCATATAATACAGTGATGATTCTTTACTTATGATGTGGTAGAGCGTTCACCTCCGGTGCTTGGGGTCCCTGGTTCGATCTCAGCTCGCGCCGTGTGGACTTTATGGTGAACAAACACTGTGCTCGTGGGTTTTCTCGGGGCTCTCCTGTTTCCTCCTACTTTCTTCATTCCACCATTTCATTCATTTCTCATCATCAACGTCTCCTTTAGCCTAATCGGCATAACGGTGGGACGTAAAAATCAAAGATTTCATTATTCTTTACTTATGACAACATAGGTCCTATGCAGTGTAAAATTACAAGTAAAAATTGGAAATGAACTATCAGAATACTGTTGATATGAATACTTGTCACTCGTGAAGGGCACCCTGGCTTATTGTTACAGTGCTTACTTCTGATACGAGGAGTCCATGGTTCGATCTCCGGACAAGTAAGTTTGTGATGGACAGCATCGTATCCGCGAGCTTTCTCGGAGTCCTCCCACTTCCTCCCACATTATCATTCCACCTCTTCTTCAATCACCACCCACTTGCTTTATATAATCATCTCCTTTACCCTCAAGGACATAATCGTTGGACGCTAAACTGAAATATTCCATTTTTCATTTTCAATACATGCCAAGAAAAAGATGTTGTGAGGATAAATTGTAGGCTATATAATTTCAAGACAGTATTGGTGTCTCCAAAGAACACAGAAAAAAAAATAACACGTTATAAAATTTTATTCATTAATCCACTGGATTCCTCATCTGTCTATGAAGTCCTATATAGGCCTGTCTTTAAAGATAGGGCCACGGTGGCCCAGTAATAGTGATCTTACTTGAGGTCCCTGGTTCGATTCCTGGCCAAGTAAGCTTGTGGTGGACAACATAGTGTCCGTGGATATTCTCGGGTACTCCCATTTCCTCGCCCATTCTCATTCCACCAATCCTTCCATCATCATTCATTTGCCTTAATCATCTGTCTCCCATAGTCCAAAGGGAATAGTCGTGGGACGTTAAGCTGAAAGATTTCACTTCATTTCATTTTCATTCAAAGATACTTACAGTCATTACGAACAGGGATGCAAACACTAGAAAGGGATGCAAAATAATATACTCAGGATGTAAAATGCAATGATCTCCCAACAACACATCTAAAAGATACAAAGAACAACTTGGATAAGTAAGCCATTTTCATTCGAATGAAGGAGTAAAAAAATATATTTCCGACGTAGCCACTCCGGATAGAAAATGAAATATCATTGTTAACATCTTCACCGAGTATTGTCAGTCACAGAAAAACAGGAAACGCACAAAATTATGATTTATTCACTGGTAAGCCTCATGAAGTTAGGGTTCAGTAGTGTGCTAAGCTGAAGTTGCAGTTCTTCGCACGGGTAGAATAACGTTTATGGACAATATTTCAAATGCATATTTTAACTTCCTTTTCTCCCGTTAGAATACATATTTCAATCAAAGTGAAGTGGTAAAATACCAGCTCGACTCAAATGGTAACTATGTTCAAAATTTCGTTTCAAATGATTTGGCTGTTTTCTTACATTGAGCACTTTTTGAACACAAAATCTTAATTAAAAATATCATAGATATTACCTCCCATTTCCTTCCTTTTAGTAACGGAACTTTCGAAAACGCTAGGACACATGTCTACTTATTTTTAATGAGGGGTTTATTGATCGAATTTCATCTCTATAACTTGGAAGCTCGTGATATAGTGTGTACCCCTATGTCTTCCTTACGAGATACATTTTAATCCAACTGACACGATAAAAACCCAACTAGAGCCAAATGCTAACTACGAGTATGTCCAAGAATTCATTGTAAACGGCTCAGTGGGTTTTCCATGATGATGTAACAGACACCTTCCATTTCATTTTTATTTATTAAAAAATATTTATGCAAATATTTGTTTTACCTTGCAATTAACTCCTTATATCCTATCACCACTAACATCTGTTTCTTTTTACCTCGCCTTGATAACGTTGACAGGTGTCAGCAAAAAGTCGACATTTAATAATTTGAACCAATACATAACTTAATACAGAGAAAAAATGAGTTTATATTTAGAGTTTACTATATAAGGTTTTATCAAGAAGAAAGTCAAATCTTTAAACCGAGGTAGAATGAATAGGTACACATATTGTGCAACATAATCTCGGTGGCCAGATGACGTATCTATTTCTCGACAGAACATGTCCAGAGAACTTTTTGTGGATGTCAAGAAGTCCAGAGTATTATGGTAAATTCGACTAATTTTCAAGCTTTGTTGAATTTTGTATATCTTCATTCTGATTTGCCACAGGTTACCACACACAGCTGTAACAGCTTAATGTCGTCAATTGAGCCAGTGTTGCGATAACATGATTTCAAAGTTCTGACATTATTATTGATAAACCCTATGTGTCTGCTCTTCAAGTTACTTACATTACAATAACGATAAATCACTGATAACCTTAATACGAATTGTATTTCATAGTATCATACATGATTCGTGGAAGAATTTGTGAGTCATTGTTTCTAAATTGCAGTAAAATTCCTCCGGTGTAAAGGGTTTCTGGTTCTACTTCAGGTTACTATGGACTAATAGAACACAACACCATGTCCATGAATCTTCCTAAAGTTATCCTGTTTCCTCGCACCATAATATTTTTTTTTAAGTTCTTTCACTTGAACTATCATACGTATATTTATCATGGTTTGCTTTGGCCTGTAAGGCATAATGTGGAGATATTAAACTAAACATTTCATTTTATAAAGGTAACCAAGAAAGTTCTGTCGCTTTTTCACCCAAGACCGTCGAACATCGATATGTCACCTAATACGTACCTGAAAGATCAAAAATAGTCCCCATTAGCATCGACGATTTTCTGTCAACGTTCTGGAAGGTCATGGATTCCATCGCGGTAGAACTTGGTGGGCCGTGAAGCTTAAAAGGCACCAAGTGCATTTTGTACCTCTACTAGGGATTTGAACAAGCGTCCTTGAAGGTGATTGTTCAAGGAATGGAACAGATGCTAATCGGACAGTGCAATATCCGGGGAGTATGGCGGATGCAATAGTGTTTTCCATCCAAGGCGTAGAATGGTGTTCCTGGTCATCCTAGCCACGTTTCTCGCCCATAGAAAGAAATTGACACGTCGATCGTCCTGGGATTTCGAAATTTGGATTCTGTGTAACAAAATACATTGAAACCATACCGTGGAGTCCGGTGCACAAAACTCTTACTTTTTTGTGTGTGGTTGTGTAATTGAAGAAAATGATGCATATGTGATTGCAAATCTTTGAGTTTTACGTCCCACGATTATGCCGGTTAGGCTAAAGCAGACGGTGATGATGAGTAATGGATGAAATGGTGGAATGAAGAAAGTGGGAGGAAACGGGAGAACCCCGAGAAAACCCACGCACACTGTGTTTGTCCACCACAAAGTTCACTTGGCGGGGGACATATGTGGTTGCATATTATTTTCAAATCATAATAAATCTTTTCACAATTTTGACCTCCAAAGGCTTAGTTCTTTGTAGCCAACCTAATATTGTAATTCTAAACAGTGAACGAAATCACGAATATAACTAATATACTTAAAAAGTCATAAAATACTCTCGAATCATTCATTTTAATATATATATATATATATATATATATATATATATATATATATATATATATATATATATATATATATAAATTACCCCTAAAAACTAATTATTCTAAATCGGAGACAAGGTGTAACTTTTTATTATAAAATGTTAAAAATAAATGAGGTACTGTTATTGTGCATTTGTGTGAACAATATGCTCAAGTAATATTTCTCCATTACACTCCTCGCTACATCTTTGTACCAAATGCTTAAATGCAATGTAGAATATCGCGAATTTAAAGAACAAGTCAAATGCAGTAGTGAATACAAAATCAAAGTATTAAATTAACAAATATCTGATTTCAAGTACTTTTTTAATTGGCCAGAAATTTGGGAGTGCCGTTTGTGACGTAATAATTGTTCGACACTGAAAATATTAGGGTTATTAAGATTCACTTTTGACTCATTACACAGTCAACACTAATATTTTTTTTTTTTAAAAAAAGGCATGTATTTTTAACAAACACGTGTTATGTATTTTATGATCGCATAATGAGAATATTCATGTTAATACTGGAATTTTTTTTTGTAAAGTTAGGTTCCCCCCCCCCAATTTTCATGCATTTTAGGTGCACTTTTATATTTTCATCAATTTTTCAAAATCCTGGACAAAATGTACTACAGAGACTTTTATACACATTTTAATGTCTCATCTATTTAAAAAAATGATCAGTTTGGTACAATCATTCTAAACATGTAAAAGCAAAACATGTCAATAGGATACACAGATTTCATTAGGGGGGGGGGGTAAAGCACTTAATATAATATCATGTTTTTTTTTCAGGATGAGTGTGATTTTTGTATATATTTATAGTAAATGCTTATTTCTTCGTAACGTCTTGCTGAAGATGAATGATGCTTAAAACCCGGAACTCCTTCCCCTTGTGTATGCACTGAAAAAAAATAATATTAGGTGCGACATCGTTGCAGGCAGATTCGAACTAAATATTGGTTTTCAAGTGTGGTTCGGATCCCACGTTACTCTGTAGGTTCAAGTCTCATATATCCTTGCTGCTGAAAGGGACGCTAAACTCAAAATCAGATCAAACGTTTTAAGACATGGTCAGCAATATATATCAGAATTTTCGATATATCATTCTGATTTATTTCTTATATTTACTTCTAGTCGAAAAGGATTGTAACAACGAACTTCTTGGGTAGACCGAATAATCTTGCACTATTAACGCAAACATTTCAGTTATGTATATATAGTGATAAAATAGGACTACATATCCTACATTTATTTTGTTTAAAAAAAAGGACATCAGATTTTTTTTAATAAACAGAAAAAATATCAAATGTGTTATAGCTCAAAAATACTATAAAATGTGGTATAATCTTATAATCAAGTTTCATTCTTTCTGCACTAACTGAAAGATCACTAAAAGCAAGAATAAGCTTATTTGACATTTTCGAAGTATTGAATACCGTTTAGCAAATATAAA
Organism: Thermobia domestica; assembly: GCF_964235325.1. Classification (NCBI taxonomy): domain Eukaryota; kingdom Metazoa; phylum Arthropoda; class Insecta; order Zygentoma; family Lepismatidae; genus Thermobia; species Thermobia domestica. The sequence goes on along the minus strand of NC_137463.1, from coordinate 42,414,291 downwards.
TGACATTTGGCAAGCATTAAATAGCATTTTGCAAGTATTAATTGACAGTTTTCAAGCACTAAATTACTTTTGGCAAGTAGTAAATTACATTTTGCAAGTATGAAATTACATTTTGCAAACTTTAATGATGTTTTGCCATTACTAAATGGCTTACAATCAAAATTATCACGTTGTTTGTTGTTACATGTTTTAAAATAATTAAATAATAATAATAATAATAGTACAGGGAACCAGTGTAACGAAGACCCTTGAAGCTTGATAGGCCTATGTTCCATAAAAGAGAAGACATTTTTTTTTTTTTTTTTTTTAAGTTTGAAACTCGACTATATAATATCATTAATCAAAAATGCTCACTTTGTCGATTTATTGTCCGTCTGCAACATGGAACTGTCTGTGTTTCAACTTACATGTTAAAAGAAGAAAGACAATAAAAGAAATAAGTCGTAGTGGTACTTGTTATATTTGCGAAGATGAATGTCTTAAATGAATGGGCACTCTTTCAATGTGTTCTGGAATTCCCGAATTTGAATCCAGCGATCTGCGATCGTGACTGCTCTTTTCTAGACGTTTTCCTCAGTCACACAGACTGTGTATCTTAAAAATGGCTGGTTCCAGTGAATAACCAGCTAAGTCGGGAAAAATAAATTTTACAGGAGAGCAGTTTAAAGGTAAATTTTACAGCAGTTGTTTCTAATTTTGACATAACTAAACGCTGTAACTTCCTCAATTGTATAAATTTGCCTTAGCCGCTTCTACACAATGTAAAATTCACCAAAAGAAGCTCATACCAGTAAAATCTCAATTTTTCAAAAATCATAAGCAAAAACATACAAACTTAACATAAGCAATTCTCAATACTTCAGAAACATTCCTCAATTTTTTTATTTAATAGCAAAGTATATAGGTAAGCACGTTATTTAATACATTGAAATTAAATTTGTAACTCGAGTTTGTTTCTTTCTCTTTATAACTATTTCCGGCAGAGACAAATACTTATTCTGCACCCTCATGTTGCACGGGAAATATTACTTTATTTGTTGTTAAATTTAATTGGATGAATTTGTGGACATAACCCGAACACACGATGAATGACTGCAAATATTCTGGAGTGACATCAAGGAACAAACACATAAACTACGTCGACTAACAACTGTAAACGAACCAGTAGAATATTTTTCAGGACAGAGTGATGCAAAATCTGCACCACCATTAAGAACTATTCTATAAAATTGTGATGCAAATAGTGGAAAAGTAAAAGAAAGGTGACTGTTAATTGTTTTTTTCTTTAAATTTTCAATGTTTACCTTAAATAAATAATAGTTTACTGAATGACGAAACACGGAAACAATTAGATTTCCCAACAGAAAAAAAAAAAAAAATGAATTAACCGATATTTTGGTCTATATTTCGTATTTCAACAAAACATTATTTCTTTATTCATTTGTTCCCAAACAGCAGGTGACCGATCTGCTGCTCGCGAGCTTCTGAAGTTTAACATTTTGAACTGTGTAGAAATGAGACTAAACTAGTATATACATTACAACTGAATAGTTCTGAATTGGATTTTATGACGAATAAAAGCATGTATCAATTGTTGGAAAAGCTTGACCTGAGATTGTACTGCTACTCATGCTTTTTGTGTTAGTGTTAAACATAGTTTCTTAAATAGTAGACTGATAGAGAGCTGCGACACAGAATTAACGGTCTGTCTACGAGACAAAAGTCTGTTTTGCCTCGGAAAGTGATCTGTCTCTATTGAAACAGTTGTCTCGTCTCGTCTTGTCTCTTGGGTAACCCTACACGGAATCCTTTACAAATTTTTGTATCAACAGTGGTAGATTGTACAGGCTGGCCATAAAATCCCGTTACTCCTGAAAATAAGTAGCATAAACCACTAAACGTACGTAAATAACTACACAGAAAGAACTGAGAGACATGAACAACAACATTTTCGAGAAGTTTTATGAAGATAGGAAACATTAAGTGGTGCGAGCAGATCAGGACTACCACGACCAATTCAACTCCCAAGAAAGACTTCCGTAAGATATTCGCGTACGACGAGGGCATAATGAGCAGGTGCCTCATCAAGCTGAAACCAATATCTCTCTTTGATTCTGTGTTTCTCCAAGAGAGGAACAAACCAATTCTATATGTCCAGGTATCGCTGGCTATTCACAACACCGTCGAGAAAGAATGGTCCAAACACGCGTCTGCTGTCCACGCCTGCCCATATCATCACATGCGGACGGAACTTTGTTCCAACTCTTCATAAAAGTGTGGATTGTCCTTGGTCCAAAAGACCACATTGCGTACGCGAGAACTTCTGTAAATTGGGCAACGTTAAAATTTACATTAGCAATTATCAACGAGTAACAGGACTTTGTGGCCACCCTGTACACTGCTTACCAGGAAGAATATGTAAAATTTATTTAGTTATTGAGCACAGAAAATATTACAGTAAGAGAATGCTTTGTCTGCTTGATATTTATTTCTTCAGCATTTAACGAATTTCAATGGTATTTCGACATTTTTTTTCAAATATACGTATGTTTTACTAACTAGTCTTTAGTATAGCTTCCTACAATTTCTTTTATTTACAAAGACAGAAATCTTCTCTGTTCAATCATTAAAATATTTGTGTATGTGTAAAATAACTCACAATACGATAAATAAACTCCATGCAACAAACGTACAGTTCTTGGAAACTACGTCAATTAATTCACTTAAGCAATTCGAAAAAATAATTCTGGGAAAAATGACATCATATCCTTTCTGCAACAGACCTGCACAACTTACTTTTACACCTTTAAAAATACGTATAGTGCTGAAAGAACATTTCCTCCTGTTTAGAATATACTGATTTGTGGGTAAAGGAAAACAGCACCAAGGATTTCCCCAAGTTCATTGACCTTCCCTGTCGAATGTTCTAAAGGAAAATTTTTGTGAGATTAAACAAGATGGAGCCCTGTAAAGGGTTTCAGGTGTGAGTTTCAAACTGATTACAAAGATACATCTTTATTTTAGTATTTTTGATTTGTTTCTGAGACTTGTCCTTTAGCTTCAAGGACAAAATCACTAGAGTATACTTTCAATTATGTTTCTAATTAGATCTTTCTATATTCCACATTAAAGCGGATGTTATTCTTTAAAATTAAGTTAAAATAAGATGAAATCTTTAATTCACAGTCCCACGGTTATATCTTTTTACACCATGGAATACGGATAATTGCTGAAAGTAAATGATTATCAAAGAATTGACGGACTGCAATTATGGGAGGAAACTGGAGGACGTTGAGAAAACTTGCAGACACGATATTGTCCACCACAAACTTATATGATCTGAAGTCGAACCATGGACTCCTAGCATTGGAAGTGAGTTCTTTACCACTGGGCCACCATGCCGTTTATTCATTGCGAAGAGAAATTAAGTACTATTAACAGAATCTGTTGTGTAGATAAATTACTCATTGAATAATCCTCATAAAATCTTATTTCCAAACCACACTGGTTCAACCAAACCATACTGGTGTCACTTTTTTAACCAAGACGGGTGATGAGGAGAAGGAGGAAATTGAATTCTTTTCCTAAAAAATATTGCCAGCAATTGAAGTTTTCTTCCACTAATAAAAATAACTATAAAATATGTTTCTTTTAAACAAAACTTCAGTGAGCACGGAAGTGAAAAGAAAAAGTGTAGTCATGATAAAATTTGAAAATGACATTATTAATGTGTTTAATACGAGTATATCTCACTACACTAACTTACTGAAAGAACGCCTTTTGGGTATTTGTCCGCATTTCCATTTATCCACACTGGGAAAAATCCCTTATCCGGACTGCAGCGGTATATTGTTAAAATATACGGAATTCGTATGTTTACTACGAAAATCTGTACGGAGCATACATTACCCATATGCTACATATGTACTGCGCTTTTCCCGCTTAGCTGTTACATCATACCGCTGCAGAATGCCTGACATTTAACAAATTTCCGTATATTACATACGTCAGCTAGACCCTATATGTTATATACGTTCATCTGTAAATGAGATCTTTACCAGTTATATACAGTCATATAGGAAGTACGTATAGATGGAACACTTGTACGGACGTATTATAAACCATGCATTTGCTGCAGCAGTGGTACCCCCCTTATGTCCATGACGCACCCCCCCCCCCAATTGTGTATCCGTAGATGTTCTTCCACGAAAAAAATCTTCTTTTTGATTAATTTTTACGCCCCTCAAACATATTTATACAGATTTTTACCCCCTAAATATTTCAATGACGCACTTTGCATCATAGCCCCTCCCCCCTTGTGAGCACACCTGTGCTGCAGGATGTTATGTATACTCGTACTTTAAGTCCAAAAACTACAGGATTTACACTTACATTTTTGTTTCTGATACAAGTCTAAACTTAAATTACCTACATACTACTTTGTGGCTCGATCCCAACCCTTTTTACCTCATAACTCAGTTTTGTCAGAAGTAGAGCTTTGCATTGTCTTCCACCGAACCACTCAATATTGCATAAATTTTACAGCAAGTATCTAACGATAAAAGATATACAAATCGATATAAGTTATTGAGCTAAACTAATGACATCGTCATCATCTCAGGTCAGCAATCTTTCGATCAGTTTGATACATCTTTCCACCTATCCATATCCTGGGCCAGACTTTTCATTTCTTTGTATCTTTTCTTCCCTATAGCTATTATCGAGATTCCACCATCTCTCATAATGTGTCCAGTCATCTCATGTCGTCTTTTAGAAATATTCTTCAATATATCCCTTTTCTCCTATCATTTCCAATGCTCTCTCATTTGATAGCTTGCCCGTCCGTCTAATTTTCATCATTCTTCTAAAACACCTCATTTCAAAGTGTCCCATTCAGCATTTTTCCTCTTCTCCTAATATCGATGTCTAACATCGAACAATACTATACTTCCCATATATGCTTTATCGACCTTTTCTTCAGTTCTATGTCGATGCTTTCGATTAGAAGGTTCTGTTTTTCCTTCGAACTTCTTCTTCACCTGAGCTATTCTGGATCTTACACCTTGTTTCCACCTCTTTTCACTCATTATTTTACTAACTAATGAACAGAATTCCTCCACTTCTTCCATAGGGTATGAAGATAAATATCCTCACGTGTAGTTTTCGAGAAAATTGTCAAAAACTATTTTTTTAATGCTTAGAAATATTGTTATTCGACAAATATTGTTATCGTTGTTATTGGACAACGATAACATATCACCTATTAAGACCAAATTGATACTGGAGTACACACTCTCATCAAACTTTTCATAATGACAGTAACAGTACAACAAAGTATATAGTATGGTGAATGACAATAGTCTGAAATTATAATTAAGACTCTAATTTTAGTTTAACTATATGTCTAGAGATGAGTCATTTAACAACCCATAGATCGATTGAGGAAAACGACGCACTTAAGGGGAATTATGATATGTAGTTTTTGAGAAAATCGTCATATTATATCAATCGATGAATCGATTGAAGGAAACGATCTATTTGAGGGGGAAATTATGATGTGTAGTTTTCGAGAAAATCGTCATATTATATCAATCGATAGATCGATTGAATAAAACGACGCACTTAAGGGAGAAGTTCTGATTTTTACTTTTGAGAAAATCGCTACATTATATTAATCGATAGGTCGATTGGAGAAAACAATCTATTTGAGGGGGAAATTATGATGTGTAGTTTTCGAGAAAATCGTCATATTATATCAGTCGATAGATCGATTGAATAAAACGACGCACTCGAGGGGGAGATTGTGATTTGTACTTTTTGAGAAAATCATTAAAATACTTACTTTCCACGCACAAAAAGCAGTATATCATTCGTTGACAAAACAACTGATAGTTTTTATTTTGCTGCAACAACTTGGTGTACTTGTTTATGCACTTTATACGTCAGAAACTACAGTGTTAAGTAGCAGATTATGTCTATTGTGTTTCTTTTTCTCCTAACAGCGATGCACGTACTCTTTTTAAGTGCAGTTCGATCCCAGCTCACGCCAAGTGAACTTTGTGGTGGACAAACACCATGTGTGTGGGTTTTCTTAGGGTTCTCCCGCTTCTTCCCACTTTCTTCATTCCACCATTTAATTCTTTTCTCATCATCACAGTCTCCTTTAGCCCAGTCGGCATAATCGTAGGACGTAAAACAAAGATTTGATTTCATGTTTTTCTTTGTAAGTGTGACATAATATTGTGTAACTAATCATTGTGTTCGAGTAAAAAAAAAAAAAAAAAAGTATTAAATTTGTTACCTCTGTAACTTCAGTACTTTACATAACTTGGCAGCATATCTGAAGAGTCCCAACTAAATAGGTTACACTGTATCGAAGGGGAAAAGATGCTAGCATCTCGCAAGTAACTAATTTCAATCTGGTGAATGGAGTTTTTCTAATATATAGAAAACTCTGGTAAAAGCAATAAATTACAGAGGATCACACAAAACTTACATTTATGAATAAATCTATGCTAGTAGCTGAAACAGTCAATTATACCGTTGCATATACATGTATATTAAAATTTTAGTTGCTTCCAGAGTAAAATAGCTTAGCAAGTACTTCTAGAACATTATTGTGGCGCCATGTATCGTAGTCGCTAACGCTTACGCCTTTGGTGGGTTCGACTCTCCGTGCAGACTTGATAGAAAAGGTGTCACAACTTTTTGAAGCGAGTTATCTTGAGTAAGGTTTTTCATAGATTTTCTTCACTCACACCAGGCAAATGCCGGGATGGTACAAGTCCCAGCCTGCTTTCTTCGTTCCTCATTCATTGCTTCCTTCCCCCCATCTGGATAGTGTGCTCGTCGAGACGGGCTTAAATTCGTAGATATCTTTAGTGTCCGCAAATATATATATATACACATATATACATAATGGATTATTATTATTATTATTATTATTATTATTATTATTATTATTATTATTATTATTATTATTATTATTATTATTATTATTATTATTATTATTATTATTATTATTGAATTACTTGACTTGGAGTTTAACGTTACTTTGAGCTTAGTGGCTATATAACACTTAGATCTCTAAAATTTGATGTGGGATTCAAATCACCATCTGAATGTTCCCATACTCTAAACATTTTACAATAATAATAATAATAATAATAATAATAATAATAATAATAATAATAATAATAATAATAATAATAATAATAATAATAATACTAATAATAATAATAATAATAATAATAATAATAATAATAATAATAATAATAATAATGGGTCTAATGGCTCAGTGGTAGAGTATTACCTTTAGTGCGCAGGGCTCTGGTTCCATCCCATGTTAAGTAGGCTTTGTGATGGAAAAACACCATATCTGGGAGTTTTCTCGGAGTTCTTCCGCTTCCTTTCACTTTCTTTATTCCACTATTTTGTTCATTTATCTTCATCAGCGTCTCCTTTAACCTCGTAGTACAATCGTGGGACGTTAAATTAATAATCATATCAAAAATAACGATTGAGAGCGATTCTGGCTACATGGATAATGGGCACCTTTGGCTTGGAAAACTAGGGATCGATTCCCGGGCAGGAACTTATATGGTTCGGATCCCACGTTTAAGCTATAGGTCCATCTTTCATGTTCCCTCACTGCTGAACGGGACATTAAACCTAAAACTCCGAAAATAACAATTATTTCCTTTGAGAAGGCTCTATCTCCTTGACACTCTAGGAAATGTGAGTACATTATATCGGAGGAATACTAATTGACATGTATAAATAGATTACCTGTGCAGTGATGAAGTAGATCTTAATTCCTTCAGTATGGGTGGCGAGTTAACTCGTGTCTTCAAAACGCACCTGCTGTGCGGATGGCGTATATATACGCTTTCATTTTGCTTTGCATATTTTGTATTGCGTATGGCGAATATACTTGCCCGTAGTATGAGTAATGTTATCCCGACAATATTTAACGAGTTTGCGCTCAACTGGTTTCAATTGTTGTTTAATTAAAAGAAGAAGAGGAAAAAGAAAGAAATTAAAATAGAGTTTGGGCCTCGTCAAATACAGTTTTCATTCTTTGTTTTGTTTGAGAGCACACAGCACAGTAATGGGTTCAAAACGATATTTCAACGATGCTGATATCGAGGAAGAGTTATTAATTAGTGATTCTGATGTAAGTGATTTTGAAACAGATTTAGAATCAACATTCAAAGTTCTCAAAAAAAAAAAAAAAAAAAAACTACACGTTTTACAGCGGTTCGCATCTGAAAATTACGCACTGAAGGGGTTAAGTATTGAAACTACACAGTTCTTGTAAGCTGACATTCGTTTAGTTGAGTTGATTTTGAGTTTAACGTCCGATTCAGCAGCGAGACTATATGAGACGTGGACCTATTGATTAACGTGGAATCCGAACCACATGAGCTCCCACCGGGGCTGACATTCGTAATTCTAATTTTTAACCCATTTTTTTTTTAACTTTAACCCTTAACTTTCAGCTCAACATTGTCTTTTTTCAACTACAAGGAGAGAAAAATGGCCACCCTACCTCACTCTGGGGATTAGCTAAGTGGGCTAGAATCTGCCTTCAGGCAGAACACTCAGGCTCGTATTACTACTATTACTACTACTACCACTACTTCTACTACTTCTACTACTACTACTACTAATAATAATAATAATAATAAAAATAACATGTACTGTATATATACAGTACATATTATTATTATGGGCGAACATAGTGGTATATTACATATTCTAACTTTCGTGTAAACTGAAAAAAAAAAAAAAAAAGATTGGAAGATCCCATGAAATTCAATGCAGTGACACACATCAAACAAGCTTTTCCTGAATTCTGCAGCTACATTTCCTAAATAAAACTACCTGCATATTCTTCTGTGATTCGTACAGTAAAGTCCCCAAAACTCGGCACTCGATAGCCCGGCAGTGCAGATAATTTGGTCACACCCTGGCCGAGCGAAGAAAACCCGCATTACACATTTCTTTAAAAGAAAGTAGCTAGTTTTTGCAAAGTCGGCTAGTTAATATTCAATATAGACAGCTTTATGCTTTCATAAAGTATTTTTCTGAGGTCTGTCTTGTTAGATAAATTATTGTACAGTGTGTATTCAATCATGTTCATTTTCATGTATAGTAAAGGATCTTTGCTTTCATAAAGTACGTATTTTTCCTTTGTTTAAGGGTGATTGGGCAGTTTATTCTTTGTTGTTCTCTCAAGCAATCAATACATTCAAGCACAGTAACTGTATTTTCTCAGGAAACACTTGTACTTATTTTCTTTTTATGACCCCATTCCCGATAATCCGGCATTTTTCAGAAATTCGGCCACATTTCTGTCCACATTAGACCGAGTTTTCGGTACTCTACTGTAACTCAGTTTCACTGGAAGTGGTGCTCATTATTATGTTCGCCCGAGCCTTTCATATATATATATATATATATATATATATATATATATATATATATATATATATATATATATATATATATATATATTAAACATAACCAATCTCCATTTGTTACATTTCTTTTGTGTACAACGTTTAGTTGTTTCTGTCAGTATAAAGATCAAACATCACATAAACGAGCAGTAACGTTCCGAGCACAATATATACATATGTTTAACTGTTCTGAATGAAGGTTAAATACACAACGGAAAATACGACACCTGCAATCTATAAAAGCGATAATTTAAAAAATGTACTATGTTATTGACGTTTGTAATGAGTTGTTGTTTCAAAATGAATATTAAATTATTTCAATGAAACACTGAGTCATAGCAATACATAATCGTAATGCTATATTCATCATACTACATTTATTTCATTGGTTTGATAAACAATTGTACTTAGGATATTGCTACTATGGAATGTGACTGCAAAGTGTAATGAATCGCTAATTTAATGATTGTTACATATTACAATGTAATGAAATGTAATAACATAAACTACCTTCACTAATAACACTTAATTGGTATATTTGTTACTTTCGTACGTCGTATTGACTTGTGTATGATTTTTTAAAAATAAATTTAGTGTTGCCATGAGACGAGACGAGACTCGTAAATTTTGTTAGAAGTCTCGTCTCGTGTTACTTCTCGAAAAGATTTTGTCATCTCGCTTCGAAAATAATTTTCGACTCGTTTTCTGATTTTATGTACAAGATTTATGCCTTAATATTTTTTCTTACTCCTTCTGTGTCACGAGACATCCACTAAAGACAATCATATTTTAATTATATTTGTTACTAGAATATATTGTGTAATGACTTGCCTATCTTTAAACTTTAATATATTCTCTTCATTGTGTTCGTAGAATCACTTTATCAATTACAGGGTGTTTCAAAACAACACCGACAACGTTTGGGAGGTGATTGCTGACATCAAGGTAAGACAAAAAGTATAGACCAACCTAGCTGCACAAATGCTTCCTTTCGGAGTTATAGGCTGCTGAAAACATGAAAAAAAACATGAACTTTAAAGGTTCATAGCTCCAAAACTATGGGACCTACCGTAGTTGGGTCAAGACTTCACTTAGAAATTAATACGTAAACTATCCAAATATCCATGTTTCAGAATCCTGCGGTACTTCCGCAACAATTTCTATAGAGGCAGTTGGAGAGTACTTCAAATTATATGACCGTAGCCAAACTTCCTCTATAAAAATTGCTTCGTGAGTGCCATAGGATTCTGAAACATATATTTTTGGATAGAACACATACTAGTTCCTAAGTGAAGTCTTGACCCGACTACGGCAGGTCCCATAGTTTTGGAGCTATGAATCTTTAAAGTTTATTTTTCCAAGTTTTTAGCAGCCTATAACTCCAAAAGGAAGCATTTGTGCACCCAGGATGGCATATACTTTTTATCTTATCTTGGTGTGAGTAATCACGTCCCAAACGTTGTCAGTGTTGTTTTGAAACACCCTGTATAGTCTAGTTACACCCTGAGCCAGCGACTTTTAAATAATGTTTGAGATCTACGACTTGGATAAACTAGTGTTGTCCATGAGACCTCCTGAAATTTGTCAACCCGTTTCGAAAACATATGGTCATGTTTGTGGAGTTGTCACAAAATTTAAAAGGAGGAGGCAAGGTGGCTCAGTGGTAGAGCGCTTATCTCTGGCGCGTGGAGTCCCTGGTTCGAACCTTGGGCAAGTAAGTTTGTGGTGGACAACATTATGTCCGTGTTTTTTTCTCAGGGTACTCCCGTTTCCTCGTACGTTTTCATTCTACCAATTATTTCATCATAATTTACTTGCCTTAATCCTCATTTCCCTTAGCCTAAACGTAGGAGGTAAAACTGAAATATTTCATTTTTCATTTGAAATTTAAAGCGATATTTCTCCTCTTGACTCTCATCTCATTATCGAGACAAAAATCGAGACGAGACAATATATTTCTTGTCTTGTGAGCAATACGAACTGAATCCTACTCATTATATGCATTCAAGTTATTCGTTATTTCTTTCGAGCTGACAAACTGGGGCCAGTTTTGATAGTTTATTTTATTTTTTAAAAAAAATTACTACGTTTAAAGTGTATATAGATGATCACATCAGCATAATTCAATTCGAGAAGAGCGTCCAACGATTTTTGTGAAATGGGTTACTTCTATTGTTTCTTCGCTTTTGGTACAAGGAACTAGTTTAGCTATGCCTTATCAATGAATAAACTTGCTTATTTCGGACGAGTACTGGGAGTAAAGAGTTCAAAACAGCTTATTTCTGGCGAGTACTGTGAGTAAAGAGTTCGAAATAGAGTTATTTTTTTTAAGGTTTAACTCTCCGCAATGAGGTTAGTAGTATTTACTACATACACAATGATTAGTTTTTGGTGTCTTTCTTGTTTTTTCAAAATGAATTTGCATTTATATAAATTTAATTATTAAATATTAAAATTAATTTTCATTAAAGTATGGGACGTTTAAATTAGTAGCAGGCATAAAGAAAAAGCTTTTTCGATTTTTAGGAAAACCAAAAACTATTTCTGGAAACTTAAAAAGAAAGCTTTATTTTGGAAAGTAGTTTCGTTTTCTGCTAAAAACCGGTTTTATTGAAAAACCCAATGTTTTGGAGTAAACCAAAATGTCGTTTTTTAAAAGCTTTTCTACAAATCGGTTTCCGTTTTGTCATAAAAACCGGTTCTGCCCATTTCTAATTTAAATAGATTTGAAAAAGATTAAACAAATAAAATTAAACCATTAAAAATTCCAGTTCATTTCAAAGAAAACAGAAATATATTGTAATTGAAACGTATGGGAAACACAACTATATCCAACAATACAATTAATGTTGGTTTACCATTGTGTTCTCCCATGTCCTTCAATTATCATATAAATCAATGATCTAAAAATCAAAAATGGCGCGGGTATTCAAAGCTGTTAGTGATTTTGTATATATCATTTTTGTGCAAAGAAAGTAATTTAAGTATTCTTTAAGTGGATTCTCCTTAAAAATTAAAAGGTTAGATAAATTTTGGTTAACTTAATTTTTTTCCAATAAATTTTCAAATAAATAGAACGCCAATTTATAACAATAATGTGTACGACCCGTGTGTACTGTTTTGTTAATTACTTTAACACAAATTAACCAATTTAAATATGGTTCTTGACTAGAAGACTATGTACAGCCATTCGCAAAAATAAATAGCAAATTTCATATGCAACCGGAAGGTTCGCAGGATAATTTCCACGGAGGAAGGCTAAGGCCGATACACAACCAAGGTTGCAAATTATTATTGACACACATTCCATAACTTTAACAATAGTAAATATATTAAGCGCGGCAGTGGCTGAGTAAGAAATTAAATGTCGACTGAATGAAGGGAATTCGTGTAATTATTCAGCAAAAATTTTAGCAAGAATTTGAAGCTTAAAACATATAAAATGATACTTATGCCTTCTGTACTGTACAGTTGTAAAGCATGGTCACTTACTCTAAAGGTATAACGAAGATTGAAGACCCTTGAAAATAAAATTCTAAGGCGAATATTTAGACCCAAGATGAACAGGAATTGGGAATGGTGGACATTAAATAACGAGAAACTACATAATTTATACCATGTACCTAACATTGTTAGGATCAGTAAGTCTAGGAGATTCAGGTTGGCAGGTCATATAGTCAGAATGGAAGAAAATAGGAACTCTTTGAAACTTTTAACTGCAAACCCGATCGGAATAAGAGCATTAGGAAGACCTAGGGGCAGATGGAAGGACAATATTAAGATGAATTTAGGAGAAATAGGAATACAAAGTAGAAACGGAATCCAGTTGTCTAAGGATAGAAGTCAATGGAGATAAATGTGACATTGAACCTCCGGGTTCCATAACGCATAGTTTTTTTTAAGTGTTTGTGTAAGCAATGTTAATATGTTATGTAATATAATATATTTCGAAGTACCGAACCACTTTCAAAAATTTAAGGGGATAACATTGCCCTCTCTTGTCTCCTATTGCGGGCATCTGTGTATCGACTGTATTGCCTATTGTAAAATAGGCTACTTTCTTTTGTGGATGAATGAAAGGTTATTAAATGTTCTCTAAATAATACGTAATGATTGAAACAAACAGTACTTAAATTGTCATATTCATTCCCAAGTTATTGGCAGATATTGGTTAATAGATTGTCATATTCGTTCCGAAGCTATTGGCGAAAGAATATATATACATTGGCGAATATTCTTATCTTGACGAGTGTACTTAATGATGTTGAACCCCGACTCTTCTTAATTTTTAAGGTCATTGATGTATAAGAAAAATTATTTATGTTTTCTTTGAAATGAACGGGAATTTTAATGGTTTGATTTTACTGATTATTCTTCAAGTCTATTTAAGTTTCCCTTACTTTGTGAAAATTAGATTTCGTTACATATAATTTTAACACAATAATGAAGTTAAATTTCGTTATATATAAAACATTTAATAATCAAGTTATATTTCGTTATATATAATACTTAATAATCAGTAATAATTTCGTTATATAAAATTAGATTTCGTAATATATAGTTTTAACACTAATAATCAAGCTAAATTTCGTTACATATATCACTTAAAAGTTAAGTTAAATTTCGTTATATATAACACTTTATATATATCAATAATAATATCAATATTAATTTAGTTAAATTTCGTTATATAAAGTTAGATTTCCGTAATATCTTCTTTTAAAATTTAATAACCAAGTTACATTTCGTTATAGGCTATATAACATTTAATAATTAATAATAATAAGCTTAAATTTCGTTATATAAAGTTACGTAGATTTCGTAATATATAGTTTTAACACTTAATAATCAAGTTAAATTCCATTATAAAGAGTTAGATTTCGTTACATATAATTTTAACACTTAATAGTCAAGTTAAAGTGCGTTAAATATAACACTTAATAATCAAGTGTTATATTGTAAATTCAATTTTAAATAAAAACAAGGGTCATTTAAGCATTGAAATCCCAGTACGTTTCAAAGAAAACTGAAAAATAAGTCCCCAAATAAATAAGTGGGCTAAAAAAAAAAAAAACGAGAATGTCGTAAGTACTCCATATCCTTATCAGAACTAATAAACTTATTATTCTTAATTCCTTTAATATACGTATTTGAAAATTATTTAATTTTGGGATAGTTGATGTTACAAGTACGTATGTACGATGAATCGAATTAATAAGAATGATGTTCTCTTGTCTCTTCCAGCTATTCTCTCGTATTTTCCAAAATATTAAAAAAAAAAAAAAAACTAAATCCTTCTGATATGGCTTCGGTACTTTACAGAGATATTAATCATAAATCAACTTTAAAAAAATAAATAATTTTCTTATAAGTTTTATTGCCTAACTCTATCTAAATGCTATTCACTAAAATATTCAAGTATTGTCACGACATTTCCATTATTAAGAAATACAAATGTACTATGATATACACTTTAGCAATGAGCAGTGCTTCACAATAACGTTCGATATTATTCTAAATACTGTAGACTTTGTATATCATACGAGAAAGTGTAAAAAAATAAAATAGTAAGAAAATTCTTTTCTTTATTTGAATTTTTTGTATATATTACTTTGATACATGTGAAATAGATTGAGACTATAGATTACATACTTAATCCCTTTCTTTTATTTAGAATTTATGAAATAAAGGCGGAAAAGGAGGAGGATCAAAATTGCTAATACATAAGAGTCTCTAGTACTTGATGTTTGTTATACAGTACTAGTCAAAAAATTCGAACTTTCTGGATTTGAGTGAGCATCTTACGATGGACTTCTTATAATGGTACCAGAATTTTGCTACCGTGTGCCACAAATACTCCTGTCTAAAGCATAAAATTTGTCTACAGTAAAATCGGGATCTGAGGGATATTGCAAACGATATATCTAACTATAATTCTTAAAATGGATACATACGAGCTCGTAAAATGATAACTTTAATAGATACACCTTTTTATAAACAAAAATATGAAAGATGAGGTGACATTGTTTTGGTATATATACATACACGGTCAATGCAATGAAAGAAATTCGAAACGAAAGTAAGCTTTACGTATTTTGTAGTTCACTTTAAGTTGTTCACATGTTAACGTTTATAAAGGAAAAAATATCATATTTTGAAAAGTGCTTGTGATGATTTCATTTGCTTAATTATTGCTCCATGGATTGGCTATGACGAGTACTACTGGTATGCTCCCACTGAGTGACAATTGAGCACAGAAAGCCATATATAGGGCGTCGTAAACGCTTTTCAAAATATAGTACTTTTGGTGTTTTAAAATTGTGTAAGGAGGTACATAAACTCATTCTCCTCATCTGGAACAAAGAGTAATTGCTACAAAAGTGAAAGAATCAATTATTGTTCCAGCCCACAAGAAAGGCGAGAAAACTGATTGTAATGATTATCGAGGTATCAATAAAATCTTCCCAAATATTGTTAGCAAGATTCAACCATTATGGTGATGAAATTGTTGAAGATTATCAGTGTGGATTTATGCAAAACCAATCAACTATCGACTAGATATTTACCATTCATCAAACACTCGAAAACAAACGGGTACACAACACACCTGTACATCAATTATTTATTGATTTCAGAAAGGCCTACGACTCGGTTAGGAGGAAAATATTGGTATAATACTCCGAATTTGGTATACTATAAAAAGCTAGTTCAATTAATAAAGATGTGCTTAAAAGTTACCCAAAGTAAAGTCCAATTAGGAAAATAGTTGTTCACGAGCTCTCATATCGAGAATGGCTTGAAACAAAGAGATTCAATTCCATTTTTATTGAATTTTGTTCTGGAGTACCTATAAGAAAAAAAATATTGAAAACAGAGGCTAGATTTGAAAGGTATTCTTCAGCATGTCATGACTTATACTGGTGATGTTAATCTGATAGGGGATGATATGATGATAGAAATAAATGTTTAGGGCTTATTAAATACCTGTAAGGACATGGGTTTAGAAGTAAAGCAGAGAAAACCAAACACAAGGAAATTCACCGTGATCGTAATACCGCAAACTGTGATTACTTTAAAATACCAAGTTAATACTTTCGACAAAGTAGACACTTTTAAGTACCTGGGATTAACATTAATAGATCAAAACCATATTCCCGAAGAAATTAAATGTCGACTGAAAGCAGGAATTGCTGTTATTATTCACTTCAAATGCTTTTTGTTTTTAGCGAATTGTTCCGAAGGATTTGAAGCTTAAAATGTACATTATACCTATTGTGCTGTATGGTTCCTAAATTTGATCGCTTACTTTCAGGGAAGAACGCAGACTAAAAGTATTTGAAAATAAAATACACTGAGGAATATTCACACCCAAGACGGACGCAAATGGAACATGACGGAAACTTTATAACTAGGAACTGCATAATTCATACGGGTTACCTAAGATTGTTAGGGTAACTAACTATTGGAAGCTCAGATGGGCAGGCCATGTAACCAGAAAGGGAGAAAGTAGGAACGTTTTTAATATTTTAACTGGAAATCAATCGATAAAATACTATTAAGGATACCTAGGCACAAATGAGAGGGCACTAATAAAAATGAAATCTTTCAGTTTAACTCCCAGGATTTTACCATTTAGGCTAAGGGAGACAGATGCTTAAGGCAAGTGAATGATGATGGGATAATTAGTGGAATGAGAATGTGGGAGGAAACGGGAGTACCCCGAGAAGACTTACGGACATAATGTTGCCTACCACAAACTTACTTGCCCTAGGATCGAACCAGTGGCCCCACACACCACAGGTAAGCACTTTACCAGTGAGCCATCATGGTCTCCAAGGACACTAGTAAGATTGATTTCGTAGAAATAGGAATACGAAGTAGAAACTAGATCCAGTTGAAAGTAAATGAATGCTTTAGATAATAGTAGTTCTGTCATACGGCGGGAAAGTTCTCGCGCCAAAATAATAGGTTGACAGTAGATGGTCACAAAAGTGCGAGGTGTTCGAAAACCTTTGACCAGTAGTGTAAATTTACAGGGCTTTGGAAATATTGTACATGAAGGGAGAAATATAAATCTCTGTATGACAGAGCTGACATGTTAGTAGCTGATTAATTACCAAACCGTAAACCATATTTCGAATCCATGGTTTATTTCAAATCACTGAAATACTTACATTTTTCTTAATTCTTCTATTAATTTGAAAGAAAGTGGGAGATATAATGCGCTTTTCTTCAATAGAAAGGTATTTGTCATTGCAAAGAACTAATAAATGATTTTCTAAACATGTAGTTTAACTTTCCACGGTTATGCTCTTAGGTGACCAGTGAAAGTGAATGCCTGTCAAACTATTTTTTGTGTGTTTGTGTTTTCCCACCGGAAATCGAACCCAGAACCATATGCACCAAAGGCACAGATGCAAACTACTAGATGAATGGGAAGGGCCCAAAGAACTTATAAATAAATAAATAAATAAATAAATAAATAAATAAATAAATAAATAAACATGATTATCCCTTTTCAAATTCATCTTCTAGTACAGATATTATTTCATTTCTTTCTCTCCATTCTTCTTATAGTTAGATCGTAATGTAAGTTATAATTCCTTGTCTCTCACAGAGTGCATGTATTTTATGCTTCATGTTTCCTGGTATAGTTGTGGTGTATCTGATACCGTGCTCGTGGGTTTTCTCGGGGTTCTCTCGTTTCCTTCCACTTTCTTCAATCCACCATTTCATTCATTTCTCATCATCACTGTCTTCTTTAGCCTAACCGGCATAACCGTTGGACGTAAAACTCAAAGATTTCATTTCATTTCATTTTCATTATGGTATATCTGCTGTTCAAACGGAAAAGAAAACTTTTTCAAAATGTAGAATTGATCATTACATTTAATATTGCAGGAGCAAAAATAAGCATAATCTGTATATTTTCTAACTGTCGGAAATATCATTAATAATTAAATAAGTTATCAGTAGTAGTAATATTTAAGAAAATTAAAGAACTCAATTTTAACAATACCGAAAAATTATTTTAAAAATTTTTAAAAATATATTGTAGTGAAATAAATTTTAAAAATTACACATTTTGTGCATTTATTTAATACTTTCCTATTCTTAAAATAGAAGATAAATTTACTATACTAACTGAACCGAATCGAACATTTTTTATATACTTAATTTATTTTTATAACTTTTTTTCTGTATAAAATTTACTTTTAATTATACACAAAAATTCTGAATATTATTTAATAATTGATTTTTACAACAGTTTACAGTTAGTAACAAAATACTTGGTAGTGTTTTTAACATTTAGAGCTATATGTGGGATCAATTTCAGCCTTGACACACGCTTAAATGTTTTTGCTATTTTACATTAATGATCTACAAGAATTATATAATTAAAATAGGGTTACTAGATCTCTAATGTGCTCTTTCACTACGACTGATAGTTACAATAAAAATATTACATGTAGGATGATATTACAGTAAATGTCAAATACAAAAAGAAAATGATAATGTACCCGGAAATTAAATAAAAGAATATTTATCTTACGCATTGTCTATGACACAATAGTATTTTCAATAGTCAACGTAAATTCATGCTAGGTTAAATATTACGAATTGTGGCAAAAATTTACTTTTTATATGTACTTAATTACTAAATAATCTATTTGTAGCTATTGATAACTAGAGTACTTTGTTGAATTACAATAGATATCGTATGGAAACACTCTAGATCTACATTATATCTATTAATTGATAGGCCGAATAGGAAGTTTCTTGGGAAGACAGACTCAAGATATGCATAGGCCCATAAAAAAGACGTGGAAATTCACACACTTATTTTAACAAGACATGAAATTAATATATAGAATAATATTAAAATAACATTTTCTACTGTAGCTATAGAGCAGAAACCTAAGTTGTACGAATGTGTGATCCTTCGTAAGTAAAAATGGAATAAAGACATTTGGTCATCTCTACCTCAAATGCGTTCGGTGCCGCCATTTTCTCCTTCAAAAAGAACACAGTGAAATATACAGGGATTATTTTATGCGAATATATATATATATATATATATATATATATATATATATATATATATATATATATATATATTTAAATAGTTTAAACTATGTTAGCTGCAGTACATATTATCATTTAATAACTTTTATGTTCGCAGGTCTAACTATCAACTTTGTTTGCTCTTGTGAACATTTAGTAAAAGTTAAATAACCAATTTTAAATTATTCCAAAAGATTTTTTAAAAAATTGTAGTAGAATCATCATTAATTTCTCTATTGTAGAATAAGATGAGACAAACCTATTGAATTTCTTTTAATGTATTTGAATTTCTTAAGCTATGTCGCTTCTTACAGAGAAAAATTTATCTTATAGACTAAGGCTTTAACCATATTTTCTTTCATATAATTACTATTAGATTAGTTTTCTAGAAATTTTTACTTTCAATTATTGAAAATGTTTAATTTAAAAGTTAACTATTTTTTTAATTTTAAATATTTTAGTATTGATTCCGAAATTACTTAAAAATATTTGTTAACCGCAGACAATGTTAGAACTAAGGACCAATATAAGAGTTATAATTAATTAATTATTTAACTATTTCTTTAATATATGCTATGTGTAGACTTACAAAATACTATAATCTCATTAATATTGTATCAAAATTTAAAGTAAATTTAATATGAACAATGGTTTAGTGAACAATGACACCAATAATAACTACGGAAACATCTTCAAAACCATTATAAATATTTTTTCTAAGAAAATTAAATGTTATGTTGGTTGCAAAGGACATTAAGGTAAGTTTATAATTTGTAAATTATGTAGGCCTACAATTTAAATTAAGTACGATCTATTTACTATTTATTTTTTTTAATAAAAAATGTGAATGCGTTATGCTACCTAAAAATATTTGAAACTAGCTATAAAGAAACACAATAAAGTTATTCAACTAATAACTTTTAAAATAAAATGAGTCTTGAATAATTAAAGATCGAATTCCATAGTTCCTAATTACAAAATAATTAGAAATCTCTGATTAATGGTAGCTATTTTAATCTTAATTGAATTAAAGATTTGCAAGTCAAAATTCTGTTTTATAGTATAGTAGTCTAAATATATAGTAAACTTTTTTCTAGTTGTATCTATGAGGAAAGTTATAGGTGCACAGGAATTAAAGTGAAATTTTTAATCTGTGATATTAGGCTTATTATGTAGATTACAACAGTTTTTGATACTTCCGAGTTGTCTTTACAAAATATTATCTTTGATTCGTAATGCTTTTCTGCTATTGTTCTTCTTTATATTTTTTTCGTACTTTTTTCTTTTATTAATAGAACAAAATACATCTGATATCCTCACTTTTTTTAAATATATATTTTTCTTGTAAGTTGTAATTTATTCCACACTTTAATTATTTTTTTTTAATAGCTAGCTCATCTTAAATTTTGAATAAATTAATGTTTCTAACAAATCGTACAGAAAAATTATTAGTGTTATTGAAACACTAAATTATTACTAAGTTTTTAATGTTCCATGATTATTTACCGAAGCCAAGGAAGACGACGAGGACGATGATGATGATGATGTTCGAAATGGCAGAGTGAAAAGTGGTGGAGAAAACGGGTGAATTCCGAGAATAAGCGACTTCAGATACAAAAATTTTAATAAAGAAAGGGAACTATAAAAAGATTTTCAGTTCATTTCAAATTTAATGTTCTTTTTCCTTTTGTCTGAGTCATTTTTGTTGTTTGTTTAAATTGAATTAAACGAGAAAAATGATGAATAGATCAATTGTAATTAACTATTTACTATAATACTCTAAAAGTCTGTAATGCCTTAATAGCTCATCAGAAGGGCACCAATGATAATGAAAATAAATACATTATTTTCATATTATTTAAAAACAATAATTACCTATTATAGTTAAAGTAATATACAGAAATATTCTGTATTGAATCTTATCTGTTACCTTAAACTATATATATATATATATATATATATATATATATATATATATATATATATATATATATATATATATATATATATCTTAACACTTAATCTTAAATATTTTAATATTATTAATTGTTGACTGTCTTATATGGTGCCTGATAAACTATTTTTTATACTGGATCCAATATAAAGTGAAAATATTTAACCTTAGAATGTCAGCATTCTTTAAAGTTTGCTTAATAATTTTTAATAGGTACAAAAATTACAAAGTAAATTTAGATTCATGTTAATTTATGTTTATTTTGAAGTTAAAAATAATGAATTTGGGATTTGTTGAGTTTCATTCAAGTACAAGTGAGGTTTATTGTTCAAAATGAGTTTATTTTTTAGTTTTCCTTATTTGAGCCACGTTTAGTTGGAGTCAGACAATAATATCACGTTTGAATAAGTTTTCAAAAAAGCAGCAAATATTGTATTATATCTATTTAAATAACCATTACAACCAATAGTGTAATTGATACATACAAATAAATAGCTTACAGTGTATGAAGGAATCATAAAAATTTAACTAGCATAGATAAGGTGGTATAAATAATGTTATGTGATAACTATAGTATCATACCTACTTTAAAAAAATATATATATTTGTATAAGATCTGAGGATAAAAGCAATGAAAAATTGTTGTATTATACACAGTAAGATCTAGTTCAAATAAAGTACCTATTTGTTAATACTTATTATTATTATTACATAAAAGTACGTATATTTCATTGAAGCTACACTTTTGTAATTTAGTTGGAAATTCTGCAGTAAGAGGAATAAACGGTATCCTACATTTCACCTTGTACATTAAAGAGGAATAAAATGTTTTAAAAATTTAGTAACAGAATAGCAAATTAGTGTATCTAATTGCATACGCCATTGATTCTGAGTTCAAAATCTTATGCCAACACTATTGTTTCTTAAGTTATAAACATTTAAGTTTTCTTTTTTTATTTTGGATAAGGAGTAAAATTAACCTAAAATATGTAGTTATAATTTTAATTATTGATAAATTCAATTACTCACTAATTAAAATTGCTATCTGTCTTAATACTTATGGATAGCATTTACTATTTGTAACCATCGCCTTTTTATACACACTGCCTAACTGAAATTATACATTAATGATTCTAAACAAATGTCTGATTTCGGCTATTTGAAGGACAGTTAAGTGAATTAGGAAGGCAAGAGTCGAATAATAATAATAATAATAATAATAATAATAATAATAATAATAATAATAATAATAATAATAATAATAATAATAATAATAATAATAATAATAATTACTCCAACACATAGGAGGGAAAGCAAGAGCCATATTTTAGGATTTGAATGTCTCTTTCTGTTTATTTTCTTGATAGTAAACAATTCAAATCTAAAATAAATAAATAAATAAATAAATAAATAAATAAGTAAAAAAAGTTTGAGGGTATTGTAGGTAATTTTCTTGATATATAGTTGTGCTATCTCACGCTTCCTTAAACTGTAATGTCTTAAGTTAAAATTAACAATTATTTCCTGTTCTTAATTAGTCACTTTAAATTGATAATTCATATCAATATCTAGATTTTTATGCTAGTTTCTATGTAGTAAGCCTTTATTTCAAGTACAATAATTTCTCAACATAATTCTGATCTGAGAGTAATATGAGCCTACGATACAAAAAATACAAATTTAAAAAAATAATACATTTAATTTCTTAAATTATTTTTTAAAATTGTGTTCCACATTATAAAAATCACGTAGCACTAGCAATCCTTTGCCAGCTACAATGAGTTTACAAATTTAATATGGGAGATCTCGGTTCGATCTCCGGCGAGAGGGTCATACAGTTTGGATGGCATGTTATTTTTTTTTAATTTCTACGTTTCAAAGAATCACAGTGACAAAGAGAAATGTTGAGCTCCAAGTGAGCAAAGAAATAATGAAATACCACCATAAGAATTTATAAATTTGTTCTAGAGCTCAAAGTGGTACAGATTATGTTTTTATCACAAACTCAAAAGTGTACAGTAATAATAACATGTATTGAATTTTAGTGCAAGATTACACGGCAAGAAATCAAAAATCTTTATAATCTTTCTTTAGTAGTCAATGTAACAAAAAGGACAATCTATTTTGTATCACAAACAAATCCTTATAGAGAAAAGGAATTTAGAAAAAAATCTAAAGAATTAAAAAAAAACTAGTTTCTATATATAGATGTCAGTGCATGTATTCACCTTAATATCTTCTTTCTTTTTTATATATGTAAAGCTTTAGCTATTGAAAAAAATATGCAAGGATGTTATTCAAGGAGTCCAGAAGACGACAAGTTTGCTATACAGCTACCATCTTCTACTACCCCACCGTTCCTTTTTTTTCTCTCACTACACGATTTTTTTCGTTCCCTTGCGCGTTCGGTTCGTTCGCTAGTGAATCGGCGACGGCCATCTTGGCGTTTGGCAGGGGCGTTATCTTCTACAGCTTATATATTGTCTGGTAGCTCCACTCCACACAGCACCAAGGAATAAGTTCTACACGAGGACCGTTAAAGATTTTTTTTTTTTTCAATTTCTCTCCCTCAGCGCCACATGCACAAGCACACACGTTCATATATACAGATTATGCTCAGCTTATGTAGATATGATTGATATTAAATATATGTATGTATTGTATACTAGGCTTTATATTTTGTGAGTAGATTTAAAACAAAAAAATATGTATTTTAAAAAATGCTCAATGCGTCACTTTCCCAGGAAGTAACAACCCATCAGTTTGAGCACATGGATAGTAGCAAGTTAAATATGAAGTTGTTCATATATGTATACTATATATACACACATGTTTGTGTGTGTGTGTGTTAAAAGAGAGAGGGGGGAGTTAAAGAAATAGTGCGTGCGTGAGGTGTGTGCGTCATGTGTGGGAGGGAGGGGATTGAGTTAAACGTGTATTCGGGACTACTTTCTTGTGCTGCTGCTTCTTTTTTTCCACGGAAATAATTTAATCTTACATAGTAGACAGGTTCATTTTTTTCTAACTTAGATAACACACAGTGGACTCCACGAACATATTTACAATCTCCATAAATTGATTATAGTATTACTGGTACTTTATTTATCATATTATTTTAAAGAAATTATTTATTCCAGAATTTCGATAGATACAGTTGGTGCATTTTTCTTTTTATTTTAGGATGGATTTTATTAACACTAGGGAATAGGAGAAAGCTTTCAAAATGAAATTATATTAGGCTTTTATATTAAAATGTCGAGGAGAGAAACTTAAGTAAAAATCCTTTAAGGAAATAGTTCATATTTGTAGACGTAGCCAGGATTCAGCTCTGTACTGAAGGTGACTGGTTCTTAGCACTTATTGAGATTGTAACATTACACATCTTTAAGTAACTGTTTTTCTTTCTTCTTTCTTCCGATTGTGTTTCCCGTCTAGCTTACCATAATTTTAGTATTATTAGAACAATAGCTATAGAATTCTCACGACATAGTTGCATAACATAGGCTACATGTCTAGTAGTTATTATAATCCAGTAATTATTCTCAACTTATGGGTAGCAGCGCACTGGTGGGTCATGAGAACTGTAACATATAGCGAAACCTCTGGGAGAGGTTGTAATTAAGAGATGAATATTTTGAATTACTAGTTTTCACTGTCAGGGTGGGTCACCGTCAGTTTTCACTATATACTGTTTACTACCTATGAGAAATAAAATAATGTATCCACATCCACGTGAAAATCAAGTACAGGGAAAAGCTTGATACATTTTTTTTTTTTTTTTGTTTTCATAATTATGGTTTAATGTTAATCAGCCTGATTCATAGCTTAGGTATAGAAAAGGTGTAACTTCAGGAGTAATATAGACATTTTCTTTATAGTTCTGATTTCCGTGAAGTTCATGGTGGGTCCAAGACTGCAAATTGTTGAGAAACTCTGCTATAACTAATTAATTTGAAATAGTGCGGAGCAAAGAGATTTTAAAATTTATTGTAGTTACAGAGAAATTGCATAATATATCAAGA
Source organism: Thermobia domestica (assembly GCF_964235325.1). NCBI lineage: Eukaryota > Metazoa > Arthropoda > Insecta > Zygentoma > Lepismatidae > Thermobia > Thermobia domestica. The sequence goes on along the minus strand of NC_137463.1, from coordinate 42,388,786 downwards.
TCTTTCGTGTTGAGGAATACATTCGGGTAAAAAATAAACTTTCACAATACGTATACTGTTATTTATTTATTTATTTATTTTATTTTATTTTATTTTATTTTTTTGCAATGTATTATGACTGTGGGAATGAAATAATAGAAAACAAGTTATTGATAGTGATAGAAATTAAATTGTATAGGCCTGCATGTCATACCAGTTCGATTTTTTCTGTGGGTTTAAATGCTACCGCCACTGGGAAATGGCATAGCAAAACTGAGGAGGTTCAACAAAACAATAAATTTCTTTTTTATTTAAGTTCTTGATATTTTTACTTCTATCTCTTGCATAAACAATACTCCTTCCAACATTTATCCTAAGAAATATGAAAATATTTAGTTTGCATGATTAATTTTAAGCCTAGACTGTGGTTCGGATTCCATGTTCAACTGTAGATCCTTGTCTCGTGTAGCCTCGCTGCTGAAAGAAATGCTAAACTCAAACCCAAACAATCCATTTTTAAGCCTAGAGTGGATAAAGCCTCCACAGAATTTGCTAAAGTTGTATCAAATTAATTTCAGCTTTATTTATCAAATTATTTTTAAATAAACTAATGGTAAAGTAGATTTTATGGAAGTTGTCTAGCTTATAGCAAACTATATGAAAGACAGAGTGCTTATTGACTTTTTAAACTATTGTTTATTTCTTTTCATTTTAACGTTCCACGATCATGCCATTTAAGCTAAGGGTGTCAAGGATTCAAGTGAATGATGATGGAAGAATGGTGGGATGAGAAAGTGGAAGGAAACAGAAATACTCCGAGAAAATCCACGGACACGATGTTGTCTACCACAAAATTACTTGGCCGGGAATCAACCAGGGACTTCATACACTAGGGGTAAAAGCTCTATCACTGAACCACTGTTCCCCCGTATTGTTTATTTTTTAACAATATTATCAGGTACCTAATTAAGTGATGTAATACATTAGAAAGTTAAAAACTCAATGTTACGTATAGTGAAAAACTGCAGCGATCCACTAAAAAGTAATTGAGTGGTTCATACCAGTTTTGCTATCTTAAATAACTTAAACGAGAAATACAAATCACTGAACAAAGCAATGTCTATTTAAAAATAATAAATATGTAACAGTTTCCCCAACTAACTGAACATATTGGCTTCATCTTGTTAAGGTCACAGCGTCTGATAAAGCCAATATGTTCAGTTAGTTGGGGAACAGTGGTTCAGTGATAGAGCTTTTACCCCTAGTGTATGAAGTTCCTGGTTGATTCCCGGCCAAGTAATTTTGTGGTAGACAACATCGTGTCCGTAGATTTTCTCGGAGTATTTCTGTTTCCTTCCACTTTCTCATTTTTAAATAAGCATTGCTTTGTTTATGACAAATTAGAAATACAAATAACTGAACAAAGCAATGCTTATTTAAAAATAATAAATGTGTAACAGTTTCGCTAACTAACTAAACATATTGCCTTCATCTTGTTAAGGTTACAGTGTCTGATAAAGTCAATATGTTCAGTTAGTTGGCGAAACTGTTACACATTTATTATTTTTAAATAAGCATTGCTTTGTTCAGTGATTTGTATTTCTAATTTGTCACTAAACAAAGCAATGCTTATTTTAAAAAAATAAATGTGTAACAGTTTCGCCAACTAACTGAACATATTGCCTTCATCTTGTTAAGGTTACAGTGTCTGGTGAAGCCAATATGTTCAGTTAGTTGGCGAAACTGTTACACATTTATTATTTTTAAATAAGCATTGCTTTGTTCAGTGATTTGTATTTCTAATTTGTCACTAAACAAAGCAATGCTTATTTTTAAAAAATAAATGTGTAACAGTTTCGCCAACTAACTGAACATATTGGCTTCATCTTGTTAAGGTTACAGTGTCTGGTGAAGCCAATATGTTCAGTTAGTTGGCGAAACTGTTACACATTTATTATTTTTAAATAAGCATTGCTTTGTTCAGTGATTTGTATTTCTAATTTGTCACTAAACAAAGCAATGCTTATTTTAAAAAAATAAATGTGTAACAGTTTCGCCAACTAACTGAACATATTGGCTTCATCTTGTTAAGGTTACAGTGTCTGGTGAAGCCAATATGTTCAGTTAGTTGGCGAAACTGTTACACGTTTATTATTTTTAAATAAGCATTGCTTTGTTCAGTGATTTGTGTTTCCAATTTGAGTCACTAAAAAGTACCGTTTTAAAAGTCAAATTGCCTTACAGACTGTATTATTTATTCCCGTTTTCTATAATTTTGAGCTTTAATGTTTCGAAATTCTCTTTTTAACTGAATCACTTCCGTCATCTAGAAACTATTCGCGGGATGCCCTAAATGACATCACTAAATCAAAACCAACCAAAAGTAGACTTGTATCTTTCTACTATGTTCATTTCATATTATTTACACAGTAAACAGTGGCTCAAAATTAATATCTACTTTACTTCATAGTGTAAGTGTAAATCCTGGATATTAGCGATTAGAAAAATAAGACAAAATTTATGTAGGTTGTTTCTCTTTTAATAATTCTTACGAAGGTGTGAGGATTAGTATCCTCAGCTTAGGACTTTTAGTACATGTGCTGGTAACACATTTCACAATGTTTAAAATAAGCATTTTTTTTTAAAAAAAAAAAGATAAATGTAATGTATTGTGTATGTAATGTATTGGTTGTTAAAAACTTCATGGCTTTAAACGGACCTTGTATGTTTGAAAATTTTCATTCTTTGAGGGAAAGAGTTGTTTCTCCAAAATCCACTATAGGTCTGTTAGGAGGGATCGTAGTCAAATTTTCAGTTTTGAATTAGGAAAATTTAGGGTACAGCTTGTGAAGCTCTAATATCTAATTTTAATGCTTAATAGCTGAAAAATTGACTTTGTTGATTAAATTACAAGTGTAGTATCGTTTAGTTAGTTTGTTTGAGCAAATTTTTAGGATCGTTTAACCAAACAAATATTGGAACTACGTAGTATATTAGTGGCTAGATTATTGGACTCACGTCCATGTGGTCTCAGATTTGATTCCCGACCGGTGCACCGAGCAGACGTCCATCCAGCATCGTAAGACAAACTGAGAGGTCATGTGTATAAAAATGTGACGGTCACTAGGTCCAGAAAGCTCCTGGTGTGCCTACTAGAGGCTGACCATGTGTTCCTTCTAGGCTAAATGTAAGTTCATCAGTCGCTAACAGATGGCGTTGGAACAGGCTCAGGGCTGCGAAGGGTTGTTACGCCAGTGGTTTAGTTCCTTTTGTTAATGATGTAACTAATGAGATTCCAATATTGTAAGCCTTATTAGATGAATATTAGAATCTCTTTATGCAGGTAGCGAGGTTCTAATATTCAGCTTATTCGAACTGGAATAAAGGCCACAAAAGTCAGCTTGTTTGAAATAATTTTATAACCATAATTGCTGGGTTTTCTAAGGCACTAGATCGATTATAATATTCAGAGTCTTTTAACTAATTCTCCTAATGCATATTAAATTATAAGATCTAATAATTCGTTGGATTCTAATTTTTTACCTTGAAGTAACCATTGTGCATTTAAAAAATATTCAGATTGTTTGACGATCGAAGTGAGGTCTTAATATTCACTTCTTTGAATTCTTCTTCTAACAGGTGATTATCAGAATTCAAAGATTGTGGGCTCTAATGGAGTCCTAATAATTAGCTCCTTTAAGCTAGTCCCGATAAGAGCTATTGTAATTTCCCAATGAAGCTAATGAGGCCCTATCATTGAACCCTTTTGAACGACCTTTCTGAATGTTAAATAATATCTTTACGCTCAACTTATTTTAATATAATAAAAAATAAATAATTTTGATCCAAATTGAATATATAAATGCGAAAGATTAAAAAGTAATTATGTGTTGCTATGCGTCACATCAGGTAATTATCGTATTTTTCTACGTGGTAAAAACTAGTGCTGATAAATCGAATGTTCTTTATGTGAACAAGGATTACAATAATGAATAATTATTCGAATTTTGAAAATGAATATTCGGAAATTCGAATGGGGAAAAATTATTCGAATAATTCCAACAGCACTAGTAAAACTACTCATGATGCCAGACGGGAAGGGGGGGGACCAAGAGTGAGAGCACCCTCTGGTGGTTAAACCTACCATCAACTGTACTCCCAGACATGTTGTATCTTAATATAGGTTAAGTAAGATACAAGTATACCTATCCCCTCTTCGGTAACAATTTTAGGAATGATCCAAAAAAATGGATCAACAGATTGCGATCTTGGCCAGGAATTTTAGGAATGATCCAAAAAATGCATCAAAAGATTGCGATCTTGACCAATAATTAGTTTGTGGATCAGGGGCCATAAAATTTTTGAACGGTCCCTAAAACGATTTTTCTTATTTTTTACGGAATAAAGATCATATACTGAGTTAGCGATAGTTTGGGTTTAGATACACTGTATTTAGTTTCCTAGATATAAGACCTACAAGAAAATGTTTGCTTGAAATGTACTGGATCTTTTCACCCGAAAATAGCTGATTCCCCCCAAATTTATATGCCCCTTTGTTACCCCCAATGAAATTAAAGCTGACGACTTCACTGGTTACAGTCTTAAGTTTTCTTTCTGTTCAGGAGCCAAAAAGAAGAAACAAAATTATATTGAAATGTATAGTATGTCAAAGCATAAGTTCCTCTGAGAACTTTTGACAGTGTCAAACTAGGATAATATGAACTTAAAATTATTTCATGTTCATTTTACTTGCCTTAAAGAATTCCAAATATTAACTTTTCGCACTGTAGGCATGAAATGAAATGAAATCTTTCAGTTTAACGTCCCACGATTATGTCCTTCAGGCTAAAAGAGACGATGATGAAGGTCAAATGAATGATGATGGAAGAGTTGGTGGAATGAGAAAATGAGAGTACCCTGAGAAAATCCACGGACACGATGTTGTCCACCACAAGCTTACTTGGGTAGGGATCGAACCAGGGATCCCACGCAATAGAGGTAAGGGCTCTACCACTGAGCTACAGTGCTCCCCATGTAGTTATAAGTACTACATTATTATACCTACAAGGAGATACAGACAAACAACAACTACCTAAATAGCGAGGTACAAGCTCCAAATATTTTATAGAATTGCCCAGCAGGTGGCATCAGTGTAGAAATAAAGCAACAACAGTTAATAATTTCGGTTATGAACTAAAAACTGAAATAGTGTGTTTGCAAAATCTAGGATTACAGTGGTTGTGAGATACAATTAGTTTCACGTAGTGCTCTCTATAAGCCAATTCTATCAAATATTTGAGGTCTCTCGTGGCTATGTGGATAGTGTAAGTGCCTTTGGAGTGTGATATCTGGGTTCGATTCCCGGCGGGAGCTCATGTGGTTCGGATTCCACGTTAAGCTGTTGATTCACGTCTAAAATAGCTTCGGTGCTGAACGGGATGCTAAACTCAATTCCAACTTACCAAATACTTGTATAAATAATTGTGCATCTGGATATCTGTACTAGAAACAGGATTCGATATCATTGTGTCATGAACTCTAATTTTATTTATTACAAAATTACAAGCTTATTCTGTAATAGCCTCCAAGATACTGTGGTATAATGCACCTCTTGTTTTAGGCTGCCATTTATGTCACAGATGAGGAAACCGAAGAAAGTTGCCTTCTCTGTGGACGGTGAAGTAGAAATTAAGAGTTCTATTGAATTATTATCTGGAAAAGGTAACTGCTAATCTCAGTAGAAGTCGATTTTGGAGGGGTGGGGGAAGAAAGGGGTTTTTGCGTGTGGAAGGGCATATGCCCAATCCAATAAAAATTAGAAATATGCTATATTAGGGTTAATCTTAGATTGATAAATAATGTTGTAATGACGTAGTGATTACATACACAATAAAGAATATAATATGAATATAAGAGTAGATATTATGAACATTTAGAGCCTTACGTTGAGAATTATATAACGCACTTAAAAGTACAAATAACATTACATAAAAGGGCAAAATTTTGCAGCATTTTTTTTGGGGGGGGGGGTGAATGCCTATAACACTGATATAATTTATTCTGTAAGCCAAGCAGCAAGAATTGTCAGATTTCTTTTTTATTTTCATTAAATGCGTATTTGTAATTAAATTAAGAAGATAGATACGTGAATGGTTAGAATCATTGGCAAATGTGTGTGTTGAGTCTTTCTCTCTCTCTCTCTCTCTCTTGAAAGAATTTCGTTCATCGCCAATTTGAGTCCCATGCCAATTGGCACAACATACAGTTTGGGTTAAAACCACTTTGTCTTCTCGTGAAATCTTTCCAACCTCGGCTTAGGTAATTCCTTACCGAGAAAAATGCGCGTAAAACACATAGTAACACACTTAAAAATATACAGTTTATATTTTTATTCCGTATATATAATTTATTCCGTAAAGCACAATGACGTTATTTGGAAATTATAATGAGTATACTGATGTACAAATAATAGGCCTACTGAATTATTATTATTAATGTGAAATAATTTGAGGTATTAGTTTATAACGACCGATATTTGGGCTAATTTGATTGTGGGATTCAACTACAAACGTTGTGGGATTGTGGAGAAATATTAATTGTAGGTGTAGGTTCAAACTTGTACGTCAAATTATAATATTAAAATTATCGATGCAAATAGAAAAATATATATATATCAAAAAATTAACATCATATATTTAGCCTGTAAGGAACATCATAACTAGATTTTGTTCTTCAACTATTAAATAACTGTAAAAGTTTTCACAAAATGTTCGGATTACCTAATAATTTCTGGAAACTCAGCTATTAGGAGAAAAGTACTTCTAAAATAGGTAAATGAATTTACATTGCAACATCGAACAGTGAGTTCATAATATTCGATTTAGGAACACAAGTAGAAATGTTTGTAAATTATTGAAAATTTGTTACAATTTTCTATGCGATAAAGAAAACAATCTTAAGATAATTGATATTTTTATGTCTTATTTGAGTAATTAATGAAAAAATGTTACGAGTTAAAAGCTACTAATATATCTGGATATTATAAAGGTATTCTTTTTAAAATTTTAAGACTAGTTTAAATTTCAGCTAACTGCTTCATTGTTAAGTAATTAGCATTATTTTTGTTAATTATAGACTTTTGTATAATTAACTATTTGTTATATTATTATTATTACATTGAAATAGATTAGGTTTTATAGTTGATCTTATAATAGGTTATTAAGGTATCTCAATGTGATTACGCGTCGCATATATTTATATTTCAACATTGCCTGCTACAAATAATTGCATTCAAAATCTATACTTTTTGCCTCCGAAATGATATGAACACTTAAATAAATAAATAAATGTAATTACTATGAAGAGTAATGTAAATTTAACCTAGGCCTAGTCATTTTGAAGTAGCTTATACATTGAATACTTACTATTAAAAATTTCTGGTTATCCATTATCAAAGTCTAAATGCATTTTTCAAGATTGAAAGAAATTACAAATCTAGTAGCTTCCCTTACTAGTTTATTATGAACACGTACGCTTTCAAGAATGCTATATAAACCTATAGATCAATTAATGAATACTTCTAATTCGTATGATTGATTAATGTTAAGTCACAAATATAATTATGAACTTTCATGCACTATAAGATATTTTATAGAAACCATAATGTGTTATAATAATAATGTAATGTATGTACAATTTTCGAAAACATATTTTGTTCGTATAGCTATGGAAGTTTTAAATAATTTTGCTCACTTTTCATAATATAAATACATTCACTATTTGCTCCATGGGCATACAGAAGATGTCTCAAAAGTGTATCTGTAATGTACAAATGTACCAGACTTGTAATTAAAAGATATTGAGTTCGATTCTCATCTAGGTGCTGAAATAGTGACTAAGTACTAGATGTATAGCAAACAAAAAAGGTTCTTGTACTAAATTACGTATTATTTACGATTGCATAGATAATAATTAAGGATAAAGAGCTCTCACAATTATTGAACATTAACTAAGTCTCAAGTTAAAGTATGTACAAATATAAAAAACATAATTAAATTATGATTTTAAAATTATAATTTTGAAAATAAAATAGATACATATGTTTGAAGCATGGAGACAAAGAATAATCTCGGAAATTAGAAAAAAAAGTATTGAAAAATAATTTTATTTGACTAAAGTTGAAAAAAAATGTTTAGGTTGAATTCAATATTCTATTAATAAACATATTTTTTATGGACCATAATATAAGAGGAGACCGATAACTTACTAAATTTATTAAATATACAAGTGCTCCATGTCTTAGGCCTACTTAATATTTCACAGTTAACGACAGTTAAGAAATTAAGAGAGTATATAGATATATAACATTAAATTCGTTTCTCCTGTTTCCTCGTAAGATTTCATGAGACACGTTAAAATGGAGGAAAATATGGCCAAAGAAAAACAAGTTTATACAAATTAACACATTTTCTAACTAAATATAATGTATTTTGACCATACGTTACAAAACAAAATATTTTTATTTCTTTAATTAGAAGATTTATTCTTACACAAAAAATAATGATTAAATTGTTGGACGAAAAAGTATATTGAAAAACTTCTGAAAAATGGTAAGAAAACTGCGAAACAACGAAAGTGATGAATTTTCAACTGAACAAAAGCAATAGAAATAGAAATGAAAATATTCTGAAAGAAATTCTTGCATTATTTTTAAATTAATATATGATTCATTTAAAATTAATATTAGTAAAATATTATTTAATAGCTTATTTTATTATTTTTAAAAAAAATAGAAGTTAACATCCATTTTATACCTAGGCCTATCTATTCTAGCATATATTAGAAGTAATTTCTAAATTCCTGTAGATATATACTATAAAAATTATAAATAAAATATTTATTATTCATAGGTATAAAAATGCATTAAGCAGGGAAAAAGTGGTTAGTTTGTTTATATAAAATAAGCAAAAGCTAAGAATATAATAAAAAAAGGTAAGCCATTGTTAAGTTTCGTTTTTTTCTTTATTTCTTTTATATTATTATATTCTTACTAAGACACCTACGTAAAGAATAAAGATTACCAGTTGTATGCCCAAGTTCCTGTTTCGGAGCAGGAAGGAAGACTTAAGTGCTAAAGCTCCTCCTTTTACACACAGAGAGCAATGTGTAGTAGTAGAGTAGTTGAGTATCACATATGATTATTCTTTATCTTTTCTTCTATTGAAAAAGAGACCGGTTCATGAGCACACACCCATAACATATAACAGCAGTAGCAGTTGGAAAACTTACAACATACGTATAATAAGCGCTGGGATCCCTTTTCAAGTCGCCTGCATCCGGATAGGGAAGTTACCGCCAATGAAGCTGCGCGATTGTCGGACACTTTTTTGCAAAAAGGAACAAAAAAAGAATTTTTGCTGTGCAGAAAAAAAAAGAATAAAAATCTTCTGTTGTAAAGGCTTCACTTGTAGATTTCATTTTTTAAAAAATAAGAACACAATTTCTTTTCTTGATTAATATATATATATATATATATATATATATATATATATATATATATATATATATATATATATATATATATATATTTGCACTAGTAAACACTTCATGAAGATAGAAGAAAAAAACTTCCACACAGCTTTGCCAACGAAAGAAGTGATTCACTTTTTTGTTGTTGTTGTTGTTGTATTCTTCGCAATCAGGAAGGAGTTGAAAAAATAAATAAGCAACACATACAAAAAATTACTCACTTTTTATGTAAAATATCTTCTTTGATTTTGAGATCGCACACACACACATATAACGTAGTGATGTAAGTATATTGTCACTGTGTTACTGTGTGCTAAGAGATAAGCATGTATTACGTTGTATGCTAAACATAAATGTGTGTCTATGTGTAGTTTTGTGTGGAATTTCTTACGACATAAACAAAATCTTAACTTTAATTTAAAAAAAAAAAAAAAATCAATATAGCGGACTGAATGACACGATATCCACATAGCGCGCAGTTGTGCAGCAAAGAGAGAGACAATATATATGCACACTACCTGTTGTGCGAACCTTTTCATATCTTCAGCCGGGTTGAGCCGAGTCATGATGCACTTCCGTTAAACGAAGGTCTGCATTAAGCCTGATGAAACTGAACAGTAAGTTGCATTTCTGATGTTTTTCACACGTGAGAGCACTTAGCCACGTGAAGTAAGTTACATACATAATGTGGACGCAATACCGAACTAAAATAATATGAAATAGCTTATATCCATCTATATAATATATTGCCTTGCACAACATAATGGTAAATACACGTATTTAACAACTTCGATGCAACTAAACTGCACGTGTGAATGTTATTGTTCATGTGCATATGTTTATGTTTATGTCCTAGTGTGAGTGTGTTTCTAGGTGCATGTCTAAGTGTGTGTGTATGTGTGTGCTTGTATGCGCGCACAAATACGCATGTTCGCATGCACTCTGTCGCAGCTCAAGTAAGTATGTGTGTTTGTGTTTCTGCTGATGGGTATGTGTAAAGTGTTATATGCACGTTGATTCAAGCCAGACAACACAAGGTCAATAGTGACTGAGTCGAGCACCACAAAACAGCTGTGTAGCCTTGAAACCATGATTACGTAACTTTTTTTTTTTTTTTTAAAAAAAAAACGTAATCAGCTGGCAAAAGGACTTTCCAAGGTCTGTTTCGCCCATACCTTCTACGTGAAAATATGCTTTCTATTATGCAAAAAATATATATACTTACTAACTTTCAGAAATACGGGCAAAACTGGTCCTCAATATATATTCGTATTTGTCTAGAATTCACATCGACCAGAACTCTTTCAATATCGTGAAGGAAAGTTGTGTGTGTCCTATGAGATACTCATATGAAAAGAAAAGAACAAAAATCTTTTTTTTTTTTTTCCGTCTAACAAAAGACATAGAGAGAGATCAAGCTTTTAGGGAGACAGCGGGATGCTGCGGAGAGAGGGCAGAGGAACGAAAAGTTACATAATAACCCAAGCAAAATAACTTCATGGTCACGGCAGTGTTTTAGAACTAGTCGTGTTTATTGAGCGTGGTTATGGTTTGCCATTACCATTGAAGATTTTTTTTTTTCTTTTAAGAGCTCGTTTAAGAAGTACAGTATGTTTCCAATTACTAAACTTTTCTTCGTTTTAGTCATTCGGTATACGTTCTTATTGTAACTAGAGCTCATTCGATTTGTTAGTCTATATAGCAGTTATTACGAATATTCAACTAGCAGAGTACCCGTTCTTCGCACGGGGAGAATACGTTTCATTTTGGATATAAAGGTTACTGGGCCCTGAATTTGGATTTAAACGGCATCGGAAGTGTCACTGTTTGTCTCAGCGACCACGAAAACTATGGATTCGACACTAATATAGGTCATTTTCGATCATTTTTTTTAAAATTACCTTCTTCCTTCCCCAACTCCTATGTTGCACCGTCAAAGTGAAACGATACAAACCTCTTAGGCCCGAATCTCACTTATGTGGTAAATTTGATCGAGATCGGTCTGGTAGTTCAAGACATATGAAGTCAGAAACATAGTCACTTTCAGTTTTATAAATAGATAGATTTGAGATATATTTAAATATTTCAAGGCTCACAAGAACAAAGCCATAATTTCATCTGTAGTGCCAATTTTCGGTTCTAGGTGAGGTAAACTTCTGGGTCCAGTGGAGACTCTTGAGAGTAGTCCCATCAGTACTTTTACTGCTTTTATCGTTTGAAATTAAGGAAAGAAAACTTATCTAACCATACTAATTCTTGAATACAAAAAATAAAACATGAGGCAAGTTTTCTTCTTTAATTTTGAAATGATGAAAGTTTAACTTTCTACCGATGATACTTCCCTCAAAAGCCGCCACTTCATTTGGCTAAACATATTTTTTTTTTTTTGTGATGTTTCAGGTTTCAGTCCTTTATCTTTATTTTTTGTCTATCAGTTTGCTACCCTTATGACTTTAAGTAAAACGAAGTTCATCACAGCAGAAACAAAACCAGAAACCAGACAGTATATCTCATCCTGTGCTAAGATAATGCAGACAATTTTCTTTCTTTAACTACTTACCAAAGATGATCAAATTGTTGTATCCAGGAATCTCTTTCAGAGAAAAGAACCAAGTCTGGATATTTTCCTCCAAAGATCCTTTGAAAGAAGCTACAGAACTTACTTCTGGAGACATGGATCACGCACCTAGAAATGTTTGGTGGCATGGGTCCAAAGAATTTCTTTTCGAGCGGGGTTCAAATATGTCTATCCAATATTGAACTTGTCTTGTTGTGCGCTCGTAAAGATGATAAGCAATTGTTATATATTGCCACTTAAATTTTTCAGGAAAAATGATATTTTTTTCCTAAGAATTTTGTAAGATTCTTATACGGTTATATAAATACTTATAATTTTATAAGATACAAGACATATTATTTTTTTTATATACAAGTAAAGTACAGATGAGGCGTAAAATCAAATCTCTAGCCTACATTAATAATTTCTCTGTTAAACAAGCATAGATCTATAAAGGTTAGGCGAGTTACGAATTTTTTGAGGGAGAGTCCGGACCCATTGTATGCTCCGTGGGTGTGCTCCTGGGTCACGGGCAGGTTCATTGCCAAAGAGAGTAGAAGGCTGGATGCTCTTTAGTTTTTTTAAAAATTATTTTTAGCAATTTGAATTATAGAACAACTTCCCTCTAATAGGTACCTTAAAATATGCCACTGGTATCAGAGTTAACCTTAAGATTTTACGTTTTTATATCCTTATGTAACTCCGAGGTTATGAAGGACAGGGCGGTATATTAAAGTGCGCAGTTCATCATGCAAGTTCATGCAAGTGCATGCGCAAGTATAGGCAGTTTCCCACCACTTAATCTCTCCTCCAGAGCAGCTGGATTACAAGAGCACGCCACCAATATTGATCAGTCTTCATCTTCAATTTGGTCTTAGACTATGTACTGATTTACAGACAAATGATATGTCCTTGTGTTCTGATTTATTCTTTCCAATTAGGCCATGACATACGCCCTATACACACAAAAAGTAAGTTTAGTGTTCATCCAAACTCTCATCTTTGGAGTTAGCGGTCCCGGGTTCGATAGGCGATGGGTACACTGGGTCGAGAAAGTGTAAAAGTTTTTTCAGACTAGCCATCTTGAGCGTGGTTTTCCTGGGTTTTCTTTATTCGCACTATGCAAATACCGGGATGGTATTTAATATACAGGTTCCAGACCTCTTCTTTTCTTCCTTCCCTTTCCTCTGACAGTGTAAGAGCCGAAAAGCGTCATTTCTCATATGTGACGGGCTAAAATAGCCATGAATGTAGAAAGCTAAGAAATTTAATTCCTAATCCTAGTATTCAGCCAGCCTATAGTATATAATGTCCACGATTGTCTTTAGAACTATTAAACTATAATAATTTTGGGAAACTTTGGTAGAATTGTTCAGAACAACTCAGAAATTTTGGGTGTATCATATTGTACATAGTCTCATCTGGTTTGGTTTCATGCTTTGATTATTCCCCAGTTAGGCTATAGGTACCGCAAATAAGTTTAGTATTCAACCAGTACCTACATGTGTTCACAATTGTCTACAGAACTATTGAACAAATTTTGAAGAAACCTTTGACAAAATTGTTCAAAATAATGTTAGAAATTTACAACGTAACATTTTGTATAAGGTCTCATCTGGATTGGTTTTATATCTTAAGTTCACTTCCTTCATTTGATTTGTAAAAAATCAATACCCCTTTCTCGCCCGCTCTTCTAGTGTCTAGCGCGTGTGTCTCTGGTGTATGTCTTTTCAGGTTCGATTCCGGTGGAAGAACACAAAAATTTTAATTTTACAATCATTCACTTTTATTATTCATCCGTCTCCTTTAGCCTAAAGAGCATAACCGTGGAACGTTAACTTAAAACAATTTTTTTCCCCATTTGAGAAACAACGAAACGAGTGGTATTAAAAGTGAACTTTCCTTTCAGAAACTCCCATAATCTCAACCAAATTTGTCGTATAGGTAGACTTTGATCTGGTTATGGATGCTATATATTGCTCTTTCACTGTTCACTTCATCATTCATTTTTCATCGTATCCTTTAGTCTACAGGGTAGAAGCCTGGAACACAAAACTCAAAAATATATTTTAAAATAGAAATAAAATACATATGTTGAATGTGCGGTAGGTTCAAGTAGCTAACTTTAAAACAAAAGATTTGACAATTCTTTTCCGACAAACTTCTTGTTTACTATGTGCAAAGAGTGTTAATGAATATGCCTGTAAAATAGGCAACCAATTTGACACAAGGCTTCCTTTGGTAATATAACATTCAGGATATGATAGAATAGGTTGCTGAGAAAATTCTAAAGGAACATGAAAGCAAATTCACTCTGTCACAGCTTGTATTTAGTTGTACTCTTAAAAGGTAGTACAAAGAGAGCATAATCCTTCAGTGGTAGAGCGTTCACTTCTTCCGTAAAGGGTTCTAGCTTCGATGTCAGGTCATATGAGGTTACTGTGGGCAACTTCTATTCGAGACTTTCCTAGGGGCCGCGATGGCTCAGTGGTAGAGCGTTCAACAACTACGCTAACAACTACTAATAATTGTTACATAAAAATACTACCAAATTTAATTTATTTCTTTAATATACAAGCTAGTGTCGTAAAATTAATCTTTCTTTTGAAAAAAGACTGGACAAGTTCACGTAACTACCAGTTATTGAAAGTTCTCATATAATATTTGAAAAACATATTTTTCCAGGAAATATCCTAAAAAGTTATAGTAAATACCAGGATCTCCAATTGTTAGAGAGTATTTCCTGCTGATCTTGCGGTACGTGTGCGTCTTTCATGCACGAGGTCCCGGGCTCGATAGAATGAAAACTGAAGAATGTAATTCGTTGATACTAACTGTTTACGTTAAGTGCTATTACGTTAGTACTTTTTTCCTACGAGTATATTTTTCTTCTTATAGAATTAAAAAAAGATAGCTTAGGCAAATAACAGGTTATTTAAATAGTCTATATACAGACGCACTACTCAGCAAGGTAGCGTCGTAATGCTGCGTGTGTTTTGCAATACTGTTAAGTCCTGAGTTCGAGCTCCATTGCAACTAAACAGGTTACCTTTCATTCACAATGAAATATATGTCCCTTTGCATGAAGATTTTTTTTTTTACATATAGAATGTTACAGTAGAAGATTACTTAGCTACGACATCAACAGAAAAATATCTGCTGTATATTTTATGAAACAGTATCTAAAGAAAATTGCCAGCATACAGAAGGAATTAATGCAGTTAACTTCTTGATAAAAGACCAGACCATTTATCATAAATGTATAAAGGAGTTATGATGGTATTATCGAAAATAACGTTTACTTTTTTTTCTTTTAAGAAAGTTTTGATCAATCATTCCCTTCAAAAGTCCAGCCATGGTCATAACAGTAAATAAGATTATGATTATTTTGGTGCTAGCTATTCATAAAGACTTTTTAAAATTAAGAATGCTTCATTTTACCTAATTTACAGATGGATTATTATTTGACAATCCGGTGGCCGTGGTTTCTCAGTGGTAAAGTGTTCACTTCTGGTGTGTGGGGTCCCTGGTTCGATCACAGCTCGCGCCAAATGAACTTTGTGATGGACAAACACCATATGCGTGGATTTTCTCGGGGTTCTCCTGTTTTCTTCTACTTTATTCATTCCACCCATATTCATTCCATTCATTGCATTCATCACTCATTATTACCGTCTTCTTTATCCTAGCCGGTATAATCGTGGGACAAAAATGAAAGATTTCATTTAATTTTTCCTTGACAATCCAAAAACGAAGTAGAATTTTGACAGCTATGGTCGAACATTTTGTAGAAAAAAAACATATAATGAGATTAGAAAAAATATAAATTATCCTTCTTAATTCCGTTTATCGGTAATTGGTTAACTTTTCCGCTCTTTCACGGAGGACCGAAATTTGATGTCCCAAAATCGGTGTGAGGAGTACTCGTATCTTAAATTGCAGGCAAGTATAAATACAGATCTCGTATATATAACCTTGAGATTGATGTTAATCTTTACAGATCTTAACGTGAACTACGTAAAGAAACATTTTTTTTCTCTATCTACCTTAATTGATTTTATCATTTAGTTTATTGTGGACGTTCAGTGCGTAGTAACAGCACTAGGTATCAAAATAACACTTTATCTCGTTCATAAATACATTCAATTTTTCTGTTTAAATTTTTAAACTGTGAATTATACAGTATAAATTTCAGGAAATTAAGTTTATGAACCCTGGATGTGTTTCTAAGCGCTAATAGTACGAACTTCTGGTAAAGTGGAACTGAATACTGTTATATGTGAGAGTTGTTGTTTGTTGAGGGTTAGCTCTTCTTTTCAGCACAGGCTAAATAGTGGATCTAAATAAGTCATGTAATTAAGATCAAAAGTTGTATATTAACGAAGGTGTAGAGAAAATATAGTTATTAAGCGTAGAAAGCTTGATATGTTAAGGAGAAATTTTGATTTTAAGGTCTTGAGATTGCATAAAATCGAGACTAAATGGTCGTATAATGTGTAAAATAGCCATATTTTTTGTTGTATATTTTTAAAATTTCACGTCTAAGAAGTAATTATTTTTTTTAATTTTCTGGGTGACATTAAGAGAAAGAAAAAAACAATCAATGTCGAACAGAAATGCAGCAATTACATTTTCTGCTAGGCAGCAAATAGTTAAGTTTGTAAGCAAAGACGTCTTTACTCATCCTATGCAATCTAATTCTTTTTAATTAATTCAACGATGCTAGAAAGACAGTAAATAAGAATTGTGTAAATCAGCTTACCAAGCTCCTCGTGCAAAACTTTCACACTGGAATAAGAGCCGTGGGAACATATACTTGGCTGACCGGTTCTTCTAAGCGTCCTGCAAGCAAGGGTTCTCTAGTTCGATTCCCGGTGGAAGCATAGCTCATTCTATAAACAGCATATATATATTCTTGAATATGAAAGCCAATGGAATTCTGTTAGTAGATTCGTGAAGCAAATGCTGAACTGCTCAAAGCCAACTTGTACAGGATGGAACAAAATTAATCTCTTTTTAATTAAAATTATTTTGTTATCTTCCAGAACACCGTGTTTAAGCGTAACTAAAACACTCTTTTATTACCTAAAAGAAGGTTGTAAAAATTAAACGAGGTAAGGGTTACCAGCTAGTTTATAAAGACTTCGGTATTTTATAGCCACTGTGATACATGTGTCAACAATTCAGGCTGCTTTTTAAATTGGATTGTACATGATTACTGCATCGGCTCCCATGGCGGTTATTTCATGCTTTCTATATCGGAAATCACTGACTTTTAATACAAGGTGAATTCCAATTACCTTAGTTTTTTTTTACACTAATACTAATGATTATTTGCTTTTACCAGGTGTTGTTCTCAGGACGACATTCCATTACTTTTCAAACAGCACGAGTGCAAACCAGTCTGTTACGTATGTGCACCCAATGGTTTGTTTCATATAAAAATTAAATCAAATTAAACGACTGCTAAATAATACAAAATTATACAATATTGTTAACAAAAAAGAAGTCCAAAAATGAAATATATACTCACCAGCTAAAACGTTATGACCATCTACCTACCTAATATCTGTATGTTCACCTTTGGCTCCCTGTACGGCAACAATTCGGTTTGTCATGGAAGTTGAGACTGGAGTACGTTGCTGGAGATTATGCCACATCACATCTGCACACATAAGTCACTTAATACTTACAAATTTCGCAGATGGAGGCGAAAAGCTCACATCTGACGTTTAATAATATCCCAAACGTGTTCAGTTCGATTTAAGATCATACTGCTGAATTTATCCGGATCAAGTTTTAAAATAGACCCTTATAAGAACCTTCAAGGGGACTTTTCGAACTTTATACCTACCCCTTAAAAGGAGAATAGTTTTTTGAAAGGCTAACTTTTAAAACTATTTCATAAATTCGCATTTCATTAATGATATATTCCACAACATTCCAAGTTATTTTCTGAAAATGGAATTGTTTACTCTTTGGATGTTTTTTTTTTCGACCATTTTATAAATACGACTCACGGCATACGGCACGGCACATAAATACGTCGAATTTTTTTTTTTATATTTTACAAATTAACTAACTAACTAACTAGCTGTATGACCTATGAAACCCGGAAGTTCAATGCTGAGTTCAAATATCTCCATTGACTTATATCCTTAACCAACTGGATCCAGTTTCTACTTTGTATTCCTATTTCTGTGAGATCCATCTCAATATTGTCCTCCCATCTGCGCTTTCTAGATCTTCCTAATGAATATTGTCTGATTGGACTTTCAGTTAAAACTTTGAAAGCGTTCCTCCTTTCTTCCATTCTAACTACATGACCTGCTCGCCTGAGCTTCTAGATTACGTGACCCTATAACAATGTTTGGTAAATGGTATAAATTATGTAGTTCTTCGTTATGAAGTTCCCGCCATTCTCTCTTCCCATTCCGCTTGAGTTTTAATATTCATCTCAGGATCTTGTTCTGAAATACTTTCAGTCTACGTTCTTTCCTCACAGTAAGCGGCCATGTTTCACAACCATACAGCACAACAGACATGATTATCATTTTGTATATTTTAAGCTTCAAATTCCTCAACAGAATTTGCGACAAGAGATTTTGAACTGAATAATAACACGAATTCCCTGCTCTTAGTCGACATTTAATTTCTTTGTGAATATGATTTTTGTCTGTTAATATTGATACTAGGTATTTGAAAGTATTCACTTTATGAAAAGTATTATTCGATATTTTAACGCATCCATAATTTGCCGTATTACGATCCAGACGAATTTCCATGTATTTAGGTTTCTCTGCATTTACTTCTAAACCCATGTACAGTCACCCACATAATTACCTGGACCCCAAGTAATGGAATTATAACGGTCAGGGGTCCAGGTACTTATGTGGGTACCTGCAAGCGTTTAATAAGACCCCTGCATTTATTTCTACTGTTCTATCATCCCCTATTAAACTTACATCATCAGCATACGCCATAACCTGGTGAATACAACTCAGCTCTAGGCCTGGTTGCTATCTTTGATTAATATTTCAATACAGCTTAATTCAATTTTAACTATAATTAAAAAAAAAAAAAACGCAATGAGTAGAGTTTACACTTGGGGTAAGTTTCTTTTGGACAAAGTTTTCAAGAAACGTTTATTAGTTTGTATATTTTGTCCATATTTCGTAAATAAATATTTCCGTAATAACTATAGTAGCATGATATGATTCAATTTGAGAGATAGAAGTGACAAAGGTTAGTGGTGTGGTCCCTACCTATTATCTTCTAATTGTGACACTAGCACACTAATGAACTTGCTCTTTGAACTATCAAGCGAACAATATATTTTCCGTAACTCAGAGGCTTCGGAGTCGATTCCCCGTGATAGAGCATCGAATGTAGTATAGTAAATCAGCTCCCACTAGGTCTTGTCTTATATAGCCTCACTGTTGGGTACGTACGTAAATAAAAATCAATCAACAGAACTGTTGTTGTTGTTGTTGCCTTAGTTACGTTCATTGTTAAGATACAATCAGGGTTGGCAAGGTAATTTACTTGTTACGTATTTTACGTAAATTACGCGTAATTTACTAGTAATATACGTCATGTAGAAAACTAGTTTTTTACGCAGACGTAGAAAACTATATTTCTTTCATTAAAACTAAGATAATTTTGAATAGTCGGTTATATTGTAAGCTTAGTTTTCTTATTTAAGCATTAAAACATTATTATCTTCTAAACATTATATTTAAAAGTAATGATTTCATGCCAAATCATATTAATAAAAGATAATTTTGGATAGCCCCTCGCCGGCCCAATACTACTTTCCACCTATTAGCGCACAACCAACCCAAGCACAACCCCCCAACATATAAGCACACACATTAAAAATATGTGTTGGTTCGGATATGTTTGAAAGTATCAAGTAACCTTTTGATTATAACAATTTATTGTTCTACCTTTGCAGCTTTTAATATAAAACTCGAAACATTTCAGTATACTTTGAAACTTCTATTAGAAAAGAAAAAGAGTGACTGTTAGGCTCATTTCACCTTCATATTACACACTAACACACACACAACTGATACGAAAAATACTGATCAGAATATTGAAATAATGAAATTTTAGAATAAACTGATTTGTTTTTCTTCCACGTCTCAACGATACTATATATACCACTTCACTTAGCACTGGGACATATTGAATTTTCGATATAAAAGTTATTAGATTCTCATTTTAAACACACACAACTGAAAAAATATAAAAGCACCCAACAGAACATTATACTAAATTTTTTGGAATGAACTCATTTATTTTACTCTTTTCTTCCAAGTCCAACACTAAATATATTACTTCCCTTAGCACTTGACTATCATTTGAACATTTAATGTAGACATTTTTCATGCTCATAATAAATAGACAAAACTGAAGAAAATACTGGACAGAATATTGAACTACTTTTGTGTGTGTGTGTGTGTTTGTGTGTGTAAAGAAACAATTTGTCTTTCTTCCTAGTTCGAATACTGAATATATTTCACTTGGTTCCAATAAATCTGCGTATATCATTTCATTTAAAACTTAGCCATTATTTTAATTCTTAAAAAAACAATTTACATGCCATTTCATTATAGTTTAGTAGAATTCGAACACAATACTCTTAATCACACTAATATTCATAACTTGAGTGGTCTTTTAATTTGAGGGTGTAGTATATTTGAAGTAGTTTCTTCGAACGTTCGGAGCATTTTTGTGACGTTATGGACAAAGGACCAATTTGAGAAAAAGTCTTTCAAATTGCGCTGAAAATGCTAGGATGTTCAGTAACTTCATACAAATTCCGACAACTCCTTATGTTGCCGAGTAGCGAAATACCAGAATGTGCGTGGTGTTGTAATTCCCTTCTTCATAAGTTCTTCAAAATTTCCACATTTTCCCCGATATTGCTGGTAGTTAGTTATTCCTGACGGGCCGAGGTTTTCCAACAGAAACTCCTCTACTTGTTCGAGGTGCTTTTCTCAGACATTGCAGAAAGTCGTCACAAATGGAGACGACGAAGGCTTACCATTGTTGTTATATTGCACAATAGTTTATTCCGTGGCTTCTCTGGCATAAAACTTTTCTCGATTACAGATGGTTTAAAACATGAAACATGATGAAATGAGTTTTGAACAGTCACGCATGCAAACCGTATTATACAATGCTACTTTACAAAGCCAATACAAAATTCCCAGTTTGTGCTTACGGATTAAGTTTTGCAAAATCTAGCTTGATTCCATACAGTTTTAGGAAGATTTTTTTTAAAGCTCAGCGTGTAGAACGTTTTCTTTTAATTTGTAGACCTGTTTCTAATTTTTTACGTACTTTACGTATTTTACGTAAATTACGCGTTTTTTACGCGTATTTTACACGTCACGTAGAAAACCTTTTTTTACGCGTAATCACCCAACCCTGGATACAATGGAGTGCAAAACTTAAGGATGAAAGTAAGTTTCTCACGTTGTGTCACTCCCAAATGCCATAGATTTGTGAAACTTGAACGACACATTGAAAGCAGTGGTACAGTTGACATCAGGAAGCAAATACGTGATTAGGAGAACGTATATCTAATTGACACTTTTATACAGAAGAAATAGCTTACATTGGAAGTACTGCGAGTTATGATGCCCTTCTCTGACATTACAGAAGGAGTGAAATGGTCCTTTAAAATTGTGTATGTTCACCACGGATAGATTCATGCTCTGCAACGTGCTTCCATACTGCTCACGAAGTTGGTAATGATTTGTTTTGGTATGATATTCTATTATTCCACGAGCGCTGTTGACAAATTCTGGATGGTCCCTGGTGCATCTGGACGTTCTGGAAGAAGTCTTCTCAAAGGATTCCAAAAGTGCTCGATTGGTTCAAGTCGGGGAACAGACAGGCCAGTCCATCCTCCGAATATCTTCTCGTTCCGAGAGATCCACCACTTAGATGTTCTATGCGGTGGCGTATTGTCATCCATAAGGAAGACGCACGTGAATGAAGAATAATGTTATCCAGTGAATGAACCGCATTTTAAAATTGGGAAGTCGGTATGACCATGCAACATTACGCTTTCCCCACACAAGAACACCGGATCACCAAAAATATAATATTCGACAATATTCGTAGATTAATTGCGTATTCCAACCTCTCATCAGATGGGTGCACGTCCAGAATCATAATTCAGAACGAATTTACTCTGGTCGGTGAGAAGAAAGCGATCCCACTCATCCTCGGCCAAATCATAATGTTCTTCACACCACCACGAACGGTGCTGCCGATATACGGATGTCAACTGAATAGAACGTAATGGTCGTCGGGCAAAGCGACCTATCCCCATGCAGTCAACGTGCCACTAAGGAGCGTGAGATAGGGTGACTTGCAGTTCTCCTAGATATGTTTGTAATTGCACCCGCTTTTTGACGTCAGACCCTTATTGTTTGTTTCCTAATGTATCAGTTGTCCTCTGCTGTGCTTGATCTTGGTCGATCACCACCTCTCCTTCCCACAGCATTGCCTGTGGTTCGCAATGCTTCACATGAACATAAAACAATGCTGTGGGCAATATCAAATTCCTGGGCCACACATGTCACACTTCTTAGTTCTTATAGTTTCTTGATGATTCTTTCCCGTGTAAAGTCATCAAAATGTTGTCTTCGGATTACATTATTGTGAATAACACCAGCACAATGCACCTTAACATCTCTCTGACTGACACACTGTCACGTCCCTTTCATTCAATTGTTTCTTGTTAGAGAAGCAGACCATTGACGTCACTATGCAACG
The DNA here is from genome assembly GCF_964235325.1 of Thermobia domestica. Classification (NCBI taxonomy): domain Eukaryota; kingdom Metazoa; phylum Arthropoda; class Insecta; order Zygentoma; family Lepismatidae; genus Thermobia; species Thermobia domestica. Next base: position 42,365,925 of record NC_137463.1, on the reverse strand, counting down.
TCTTACTCTCTCGACACGTGTGGTAGAGCTCTGGCAACAAGTTTCCAGGCTTTCATTCACTTCCATCGACTACGCAATATTTTACGTTACTTTGTCTTTCTTCTCCTTAAGTTTTCCATACAAATGTAAGAAAGCTGCTCATCTGATTTTGGCATCTTTGTCCATAACAGTAGCTCGAAACATGTAGGTTATTATAAAAGTTAATATAAGGTTAGTATCAATTCCACTTTTGCATTTTTACAGTAACGGGAAATCTGTATGGCTATTCATCTAAAATTTTAATTGGCTACCCATAGAAACTATCTGATCTAATGATTTCTTGTACTTTAATAAAGAAGTGTGACGTGTGTGAGTGAGAATTATTAAATGTCGTGTAAAAGTGAATATATCCTGTAATGAAGCCAAAATTACTTAGTCCTTCAATACAATTATCTCTATTCCTACTTCTTTGTCTATACCTTCACTTGAGTTCATTTACAGGCTGGCATTTGCGTTTTTGGTCGCTTTTGGGCGGCTTTTGCCGGTTCCTACTTATTCAGCAGACTGCCGATTTGACTGTGGGGTGTAGTGATGGATTTATGTTTCATCCATTGTCACATACCTCATGAAGAATCCATTTTTATTGTGCTGAAACAGCTCCAAACAGAGCTCTGAATCGTCAACGCGTTATTGTTTTTGGTCGATTGTGAGCAAACGCAGTACCCAATTCGAACAGAGCTATCTCATGAACAAATGTTCATGCAAAATGGTGATCACACTGCTTTCTAATATTTTTAAAGTGTCAGCTATCTTACGCAATTTCACTTTACGATCGGCCAAAACTGTTTTGGGAACTTTTTTTTTTTAATGTTTTCTGGAAAAAATCTGCTGAATTTGGGCGACCAGAGTTTTCAACATCATCGCTGTTTGTACGGCCGCGCTTAAATTCTGCAAACCACTTCTCTACCATTTGTCTCGATGGAACAGTCTCTTAATAAAAGTTATTAAGTCATTGCTTTGCTTGAACATTTTTCCGCATTGAAAAATAATGATTTATGAACAGAGGAAATTCAGTTGAGTTGAGTTGATTTTAACGTCCCGTTCAGCAGCGAGGCTATATGAGACGTAGACCTACTGATTAACGTGGAATCCGAATCACATGAGCTCCCGCCGGGAATCGAACCCGGGTCTCCCACGCCAAAGGCGCGTACGCTAACCGCTTAGCCATGAAGGAGCTCACAGGAAATTCAGATTTAACCATTATTTTCAAAATTACAAAAGTTCCGTCACTAAAACCACTGTAACTTGTGAACCAAACGGCAGATTATTGTGAAATTGTGTCACGTATCATTTGAAGGTTAGTACTTCCTAAACATCATATGGATTTGTTAATAGTGAAGACATCTATATGTCATCTTTGAACTTACTGAGTGATGTATTAGAATCTGCCATCAGACCTGAGACAAGGTAAATGTTAGACGGAGACTTAACCCACATTATATCATCTTTAAGATGAAAGTATACACTCAAATATTATAAAGATCATCAAATTCTTATAGAAAAGCGACGACAATATTTGTTAAAATTTCACTACATTTATTGTTGTTTTTAAGTCGATTAATGTGTCAGCCGAATCATAACCTGACCTGTGCTCCCTTTGGAATCTAGGCACATCGAATTGAGTTTTAAACTTAGCTTTATTGAAAGTAATTGTCTTAAGTTTAAATTAGTTCTTATAAAAAAAATCATACAAAACCTTGCAGTTAGAACCTTGCGGGCCATAATTTCGCCTGGTCCAAATCGGGTCTTACCAACACCTCACCGTCTAAAATATCACAGGACAAAATCTCGCCTTATCAGAACCTCGCAGAAGAAAAGCACACTTAGCTTAGGTATACATGTATAAGGGTGGTCCTTATTTTTCGAGTTACGAGTCTTCATGAGTCTCCCCTAATATGGTTTTATATCAAACCAAAATAACCAATGAGAAAAATTAACTCAATTGAATAATATGAATCAGTGTCCCAAGCGACTTCAAGTTTTCAATACATTTACAGCAAACGTACCTTGAAAATTTCGACCGGTTAAAGGAGTGACGCCATATCCTGCACAAGGGCGTTGAAGATATAAAATCGCATCTATTACTGCATAATACCATCAGGGCAATCATTTTGAAGTATACCATCTTGGATTCAGGTAGAGTTTAGTAGAAAGAGGGTCATCTTACATCTTTTAATCACATCTGACATCTTTTAATCACAAGTGCACATCTGACGTTATTTCCAATGTAGCTGAAATAATTTCATAGTTACTACCTTCATAATAAAAGACGTAAGTTCCGGAATAGTGCAGGTTAAACAAGTATTCAATAGGAAAAGAGGACTGCTGATATCAACAAATGTGTCGTTGGATGTTCGAAAACTATTTATTAAGACCCTGGTATGGAGTGTGGCGCTTTACGGATCAGAGACGTGGACATTGACAAAAGCTGAAATGTCCAAGCTGGAAGCATTTCAAATGTGATGTTGGTGTAGAATACTGCGCATATCGTGGATCGAAAGGAAAATGAATAAAGACGTACTAAGGGAAGCTAATGAAGGACGACAGATCATGAAGATAATAGGAAAAAGAAGAAACAGCATGGTTGGTCATCTTATTGGATCATCGAGCTGATAGAGGGAAAAGCAGAAGGAAAATTAGGAAGAGGAAAACCAAGGATAGAATAACTATTATGCAGTACGAAGAAGAGACTTTATCAAAGTATAAACATCTCTCCCAAGTTTTAAAGAGTTGGCTGTTTGGGAGTTGATGGAATCCAGAAGGAGTGGAAGTCTTATGAAGACACCGTTATTGTGTTGAAACCGTTACGTGATTGTGTGTTTTGTTACATATATCACATAGTCTTGCTCAGTGTATTATTGTGTTTTAGTACAAAATGGAAACAAGACCTGATAGTCATCATCATCATAGGTATTCTGCCCTTATTGGCAGGTCACTTGCAGCAGCTGAAAAGCTTCCATGCTCCACGGTCCTCCGCTAACCTCTTCGTCTTCACGTATGATCTTTCTGTTTTTATATCATCCATTAATTGTAGTCTCCTTCGCCCTTTGCCTCTCTTTCCCGCCATCATACCCTCTATGACATCCCTCATGATACAATTTCTTCTTAGGCAATGTCCCAACCAGTTTCTCTTCCTCTTCTTAACAATATCTAAAAGTGTTCTTTTCTCCCCCACCATTTCTAACACCCACTCATTCCGCTCGACCCAACTACTTTTCCCATCCTTCTCCACACCCACATTTCGAATGCTTCCAGTCACTTTTCATCACTTTTACGTAATGTCCACGTTTCCGCCCCATACAATACAACACTCCACACGAAGAATTTTATGAGTCTTTTTCTCAACTCTCTATTCAAGGTCCCACAAAACCGACTTTTCTTCCTCCTAAAGGCTTCTTTCGCCATTCCTATCCTTGCTTTTATTTCACGTTCGCATTTCATGTCATTACTAAGAATACTATTCAGATATCGAAAACTATTCACTTATTTTATTTGGTCCGCTCCCACTTTTATATTTGACACAGACCTCTTCGTTCCAATCACCATGGTTTTTGTCTTTCTAACATTTATTTTCATCCCATATTCTTCAAAGCCCATCCTCAGTTTTTCTAACATTTTATTGATTTCCTTTTCAGATTCTACAACAAGCGCCATATCGTCTGCAAATCTTATGCATCTATTCATTCTACCTACTACCAAAATACTATCATCATCATGTAAACTCTTTTTCACTATCTCTTCTAGATAGACATTAAATAGTGTTGGCGAGAGGCAGCATCCTTGTTGAACTCCCCTTCCAATTGCACCCTCTTCCGTCAGTTCTTCCCCTATCCTAACACTTACTTGGTTCAGTATAAGTTTCTTATGAGTCCTCGATCTTTCCATTCCAACCCTATCTTCTTTAGAACTCCCAACGACAATTCCCAATTCATGCGGTCAAAAGCCTTTTCTAGATCGATAAATACAATATACACATCTTTCCCTTTTTCTATACATTTTTCACCGATTGCCCTTAATAATCCAATAGCATCTCTTGTGCCTTTACCTCTTCTGAACCCGAACTACTACTCCGCAACTTCTTCATTTGTTCTTCCATATAACCTTCTGTTCAGTATTCGGAGCAAAATTTTAGCTGCATGAGATATGAGACTGATAGTTCTATAATCCTCACATCTCTTTGGGTTCGATTTCTTAGCCATCGGTATCAAATGAGCAAAAAGAGAAGTTAAACAAGAGAAGTTAAGGCCTGATAGAATAGTTATGAGTGGTATGATTTTAGTTTTTGAAAACAACACAATGCATTTAGATCTTTTGGTTAGAATTATACTTTTAACGTCAGAATTTCTTTAACCTAATATAGTAATGTGACATTCGGGGAGAATGAACATAGATTACCACCTAAGAATATGCTTTGATAGTTCGATGGATAATATCTAGTGATGAGCGCAAGAGTCTTGGTTTTGCAGTTTTTGCAAGTCTTGCATGCAAGGCCAAGACCAAGACAAGGAATCCCGATGCAAGACCAAGACCAAGACCAAGACCAAGACCAAGACCAAGACCAAGACCAAGACCAAGATCAAGACTCTAGCGCAAGAGTCTTGCACAAATACCGGCTCAGTGGTAGAGCGTTCACCTGCAGTGCATGGTGTCCCTGTTCGATCCCAGCTTGCACCATGATAGCGTTTTGGTGGATAAACACCGTCTGCGTGGGTTTTCTCAGAGACTTCCTGTTTTCTCCTACTTTCTTCAGTCCACCATTTCATTCATTTCTCATCATCATCGTCTCCCTTAGCCTCGGTGCATAATTCTGGGACGTTAAACTAGATATTTTATTTCATTTCAAAACCTGAAGAGAAATGCAGTATTGAACATCGGTAATTCCATACACCATAGGTGCCGACTACATGGGTAGGCCTATGACCTTAGCTCCGAGGCTCAAGCATCCGTTGGAAATTTTTAAAGTGCACTCATAAAATTAGTATCAAAATATCATTTTTATTAAATTTGACAAGAACAGTGCATGTGACCGCAAGCTTGATTTCAGGTCGGATGCTTATAGATTGAATACTTGTTTATCAATATAACTTTTAGCCTCTTTGGGTGTAATGTTATTGAGCGATATAACATTATACAACAATAAATAATCCATATTCACAAGTGAGAGGATTTTGTACAGTTATATCAAATAACTTCGAATTTGATGCTGTTATTTCGTATTTCTAATATAGATCAAAAGTATTTATAAAAATTGAGTCTACACAAAAGACATAGACAGTTGAATCGTTTTCAGTTTTCACTCAAATTATTATAAAATATTAAGAGGTTATATTATAATCACTATTATTTTAATTTTCTCTCTCTCTCTCTCTCTTTTGGCCAATATTGATCATCATCATCATCATCATCATCATCATCATCTTCATCATAGCTATTCTACCATTATTGACAGGTTACTTGCTGCAACTGAGAAGCTTCGATGTACGGTGGTCCTCAGCTAGTCTCTTCGTCTTGACGCAACAATTTTCTGTTATAATACCTTCCTTCAACTGCAGTCTCCTTCGCCTACTCCATCTCTTTCCTTCCACCGTACACTCTAGCACGTTCCTCATAATGCAGTTCCTCCTCAGTCAATGTCCCAACCAGTTTCACTTCCTCCTCTTAATTACATCTAAAATTCATCTTTTCTACCCTACTGATACTATTTCTAACGCTTTCTCATCTGTTTTACGTTCAACCCAGCTAATTCTCTCCTATTTTCCATTGCCCACGTTTCGAAAGCCTCCATTTTTTTTCACCGCTTTTGCGTAATGCCCATGTTTCTGTCCCATAGAGTTAATATTGGAATCAGTAAAACAGAATCTCAATATTTGATTGGAAGTTGGTTCAATACAAAGATGAACTAATCTTCATTAAAAAAAAAAAAAAAGTCTGATGTCTTTAGAGTGTAAACATAATTTTGCAATTCATGGTATTTCAGTAAACTGTGCCGTCTTGATTTTCTTTCATGCGTCTCAAAGGTAGCCTCCCCAGTTTGGGAACCAGTGGAGTATTGGATCTGTTAAAAATATAAAAAAGATTACGAAACGTTGTGATTTATCGTATACGTAGTGAAGCATGGACACCCATTGAAAAATAAACTAAATAAAGATCGTCACCTATGTTGTACAATATCATCATACTTAGTCAAAGGTAAACTATATTATATTTAGAAATATACATTGTATTTGAGTTACTATTGGCGCATTGTAGAATGTATTATCCCTTATATCCAGTAAAATTTAATTAATTAGGTAAATTAAAAGTTAATTTACCTATGAAAAGCATAAGATTTCTTAAAAGCAAAACTTGCAAGACTCTTGCAAGCAAGACCAAGACCAAGACCAAGACCACCCTGGTCTTGGTCTTGGTCTTGCATTTGCTCATCACTAGTAACATCATTCTTTATCAACCTCGTTAAATGTTTACGCTTCCGCTTAGTGCAATTTTCACGAATATACAAACTAAATGCCATAGTAGACAAAGTGGAAGTCACGATAGTATATAGCTTAGAGCATGACTTCAAAACTTACAGACAGGTTCTTACATGCCAGAGAAATCTTGCATGGCCTAGTGCACACACTTCGCACGGTTTCTATTGGTTTTCTTTTCTGTTAACTAGATTTTATTTCGCCAAGAAACTATGATCTCTTAGAATATTTTCAATTGATGTTTCACTGTGATTCTATTTGGGCGTTAATTACAAATATTATATTATTGTCTATTTAATAATAGGCCTAATAATAGTAATAATAAAGTCATTTACGTTCTTCCAACTAGTATTTACGTATTTTCATTTATTTCCAAAACAAATTCTTTTATTTATAACTAAAATCTCTGAAAAGTGATAAGTGACTAGATCAGCCATGTACAACAAACAGCCCCCGGGCTAGTCCTGGCCCGTTGAACCGTTTCATCCGGCCCAGCTGAATAGTATTGAAAATATTATCTCTTGAAAATATACTCCATACATAATCTTAAACTAAATTGAAAACATTTCCTGGATAACTGGTGTTCAGCTTGGAAAATATTATCCATGTTGGAACTCCAGAGTATCATGGGACATTGAGAAACCAGTTCAAAACATGAAGAATAAAATTACCCACTAAAATGATAAATAAATAGATTTGTCTGCGTATCTTTAGTAAATAAACATTTTGATTAGCATTATAACAGTTTTTGTGTTCCTGTGATGTTAGTGTATTATGAACGAGATTGTCCATTAAATATATATATGACCATTCGACTGCTATGACAATGTTATATATTGTCTTACAGCCCTCGGCGCCAGTAAGTTCTCTGTGATTGGCCTACCTTCTGTTCGAACTTGCACATACCTGGACTAGATGATACTGCCTCAGCGACAATAAGGTAAAATTACGCTCCTAATAATAAAGTATTGTCTGTGCCCAAGTACTTACTATTCGTTCATAAGAAAACTCGTGTTTCATCGTTGAGTTACACTTATATTATTTTACACTTTACACACAAACAATACCAAATGTTTTTTTCCCACTTGAAAGTGACTTTATTGAAGAATAGAACAGGTTAATCTTCTTTTGTTTCCTGGTTGATGAAAATGGCAAGAGGTTTGTAAGTTGGCAGTAGCTGACTCATTCACAGTCTGTACGGGGACCTAATGATCTTTCGATAGTTTTCTGCTGGTAAGAAAAGTTGCTTTACTGCTGATAAGGAAAATTGGTTTTGTTTTCTAATTGCGCTGTATTATAGAAGCCTCGTTGGCTGGTTTATTCACCTCCATCATCATCATCATCATCATCATCATCATCATAGGTATTCTGCCATTATTGGCACGTTACTTGCCTCAGCTGAGAAGCATCCATGCTCCACGGTCTTCCGCTAACCTCTTCGTTTCCACGTATGATTTTCCTGTTTTATATCATCCATTAATTGTAGTCTCCTTCGCCCCCTCCCTCTCTTTCCTGCCACCATATCCTCTAGCAAGTCCCTCATGATGAAGTTTCTTCTAATCCAATGTCCCGACCAGTTCCTCTTCCTCTTCATAATAATATCTAAAATTGTTATTTTCTCCCCCACCATATTTAAAATACTCAATCGTTTCTCGCTCGACCCAGCTAATTCACTCCATTCTTCTCTACCCCTACATTTTGAAAGCTATCAGTCTTTTTCATAGTTTTTGCGTAATGTCTATGTTTTTGACACTACAGTGCAATATTTTACACGAAGCATTTTATGAGTCTTTTTCTCATCTCTTAATTCAGGGTCCCTCAAAATAGACTTTTCTTCCTCCTAAAGGCTTTTTTCGCCATTCCTATTCTTGCTTGAAGTTTAATACCTTTTCCAGCAGCGGGGCTATATGAGACGGGATAGTTTGAAGTGGTATTCGAAACACTACTCGTGTTTGTATTTGAGTTAACTACTCGTACCAAGAGTAGCTATGCTATTCTACAAAAACCTCAAGTGGTAGAAAATTACTAAAGATATGCCACATTGACTTGATCCCTAGTCTTCCGTTGCAAGCGCTGCTATCGGCTGAAGTAATTCCACTCGCTTTCTCTCGCTTAGCAACAGCTGAACCCTTATTGGCTCAACGCGTGGGTGTGAGCTTTAGTTCACATTTTTGCCATGGCTCAAGACATCTTGGCAGCACAATACTACTTCTGGTTTCATTATTAATTGAGAAAATATCACGCCATAGAAATCAAACACCTTCACGTGACATACACGTGACTTACTTTTCTTTTGTGTGTGTCAAAATAATACATGAGTGATTACTGCAGAAGCTATCAGGATATAAGTATGTAAAAACCACATGAACTACAAAATATATATGAGGGTCGTTCAACTCAATCTTTCCAACTTTTTTCTTTCCAGGTTTAAATGGACGCCTAGGCTGGAGGTTTTGTATGCAGTAGAAACTGACACCTGTGTCCTGTTACTGGTAGACGGAGCACATTTGCGCTTCTGGATAAACCGTTATTCAAGATGGCAGACAATAGTGTGGACGACTACGTGAAACAGCGTGTTGTGATGAAGTTTTTAGTGAATGAGGACATAAAACATGCTGAAATTTACAGAAGACTTCAGGCTCAGTACGATGATTAGACACTCAGACGCAGTAAGACATTTGAATGGTGTAAGCGCTTCAAAGGTGGCCGAATTTCTATTATTGACAATCCCGGTCGTGGTGGATCACAGCCCACGGTAGTCATTCCTGAGAACATTCAGCGCGTGGAGCAGCTGATCCTGGACAATCGTCGCATACTTGTCGTGAAATTGCAAGGGTGTGTAATCTATCGTTAGGAAAAATAAACCCACTTTCCACACTTTGAAATTTGTTCTTCCATTTTTCCATTTTTTTTTAAAAAAAAAGTCCCGGATTGACTTGAACGACCCTCGTATATAGTAAACTATTCATTGTAGTTTTGGAAAATTTAAGATTGCTAATAAAACTCCAACTGATTAAATAAGTATATATATACGAGGGTCACTACGAAAATTTTGAGTTACGCATTGTTGTGGCACAGTATTTGAATTCTAACAATTGCGTTCGTAGTGGTATCCAGAGCGAAGAAGCGAAGCAAGTTTCAACTTGCCTCGCTTATAGGCGTGGCCGTATCGCCTTCACTTGTTTGTTGATCTGAGCAGTATTCGGCTGTCTAGAATGGAGCTCGAAAGGTAACATTTTCGGGCAATGATCCTTTACGATTTCAAAAGTGGTTTGAACGAGACACAAAGCCTTGAGAGTTTGCAGGGGGCGTTTGGGGACCTTGCTCCTTCCCGTGCTCCAATTTTTCGGTGGTTTGGTGAATTTAGAAGAGGCCGGACATCGCTTAAAAATGAAGAGAGAGCTGGACGTCCGGCAAAAGCTGTGTCAGATGAAAACATTGCCACTGTGGAACAAATGATTCGAGAAAATCCTCGAACAACTTTCAAGGACATTGAATCTACAGTGAACATTGGATCGCCAGCAGTAACAAAAATTCTTCATGATCATCTTCGGCTCAGGAAGGTTTCATCTCGTTGGGTGCCTCACACTTTGACTGAACAGCAGAAGCGCATGCGTGTGGAATGGTGTGAAGAAATGCTTGCAAGATTTGATGGAGGGAATTCTCGACGCGTCTCTGACATGAGACTTGGATCTATCGATTTGACCCTGAAAATAAACGCCAGTCTACAGTTTGAATCTTTCTAGACGAAAATCCATCCACGAAAGTAAAGCGACCGCGAAGTGTGGGGAAGAAGATAGTCGCAACTTTCTTCTCCAAATCTGAGCATGTTGCAACTGTTCCACTTGAAGAACAAAGGACTGTTACTGCTCAGTGGTACATCACTGTTTGAATCACAAAAGTGTTCCAGAAGCTTCGGGAACGGCGTCCAAGAACTGGATTGCGTGGGACCCTGCTTCATCATGACAACGCGTCCGCACACACGGACAACATCACAATTCAGTTTTTAGAATCAAACTTATGACTCATCCGCCCTATAGCCCTGACCTGGCCCCGTGTGATTTTTTCTGTACCCCGGGGTCAAAGATCGCATGCTTGGGAAGAGATTTTGCAGCCCTGAAGAAGCTGTAGTGGCTTACGAGAATGAACTTTCAACACTTGAAGAAACAGACTGGCAACACTGCTTCCAAAAGTGGTTTTTAAGGATGCAAAAGTGTGTACGGTTTAATGGTGAATACTTTGAGAAAATGTGAGTGTTAAATTGATTTTAAGTATGTAAGTTATTTCACATCTCAAAACTTTCGTAGTGACCCTATGTGTGTGTGTGTGTGTATTACAGTTTCGGATAGCCAACATAGCCTTCCCCAGACACATTATGAGAGAAATGTCCAATTTTGACAGTGTAAATACAATCTAAATGCAGGAAACTCCCACTTTCTCTTTATCAAACGTAAACTTTTAATTGGTTCTAAAAAGTAAATTTTTAATTAGATGTGACTTTTATCATCTAATTAAAAATTTACACCTACATATATTATTAGTATTACTAAGTATACTGTCTTTCTTTTTTAATTTTAATTTTTGGTTTGGGCTTGTAAATATTTCTTCCACGTTTCTCGATCTTCAGCTTCCTCTTTTAATTTCCATTATTTTATTCTATTTTTCAAATCATCGATCAGTTGTATTCTTCTTCTTCCTATTCCTCGCTTTCCTTCCACTTTTCCATCTATAGCGGTGCGAAGAAGACAATTTCTTCAATTGGCTCAAGATATGCTCAATTCAATTGGCTTTTCTACGAAGGATGCTGGCTAGAAGTGCCCTCTTCTCTCCTATCCTTTTTTAAAGATATCTTCGTTTTTTACTCTCTCTGTACATTTTATCTTCTCCGTCTTCCTTCAACACCACATTTCGAAGTTCTTTAAATATTTCTTCCCTAACTTCTTTAAAGTCCAAATTTCTGAACAGTCAGTCCAATGATCCATATATAGCACTGATTAACTTATTCCTTAGTCCAATATTGAGCATGCAATTAAGAGCGATCTTTCCTTATTGAATGCTTCTTTGACTATGACTACTCTTGACCTAATCTTTTTGGTACAGTAAGTGTCTCTCATCAAAACACTTCCCAGATACTTGAAATGAACGACCTCTTCAAGTTCTCTTTGTTCTATTCTGACCCGTAAGGGTGCGTTTCCAAGGGATATTCTCATAATTTTTAATTTTTCAATGTTGATTTCCATTCTATATAGTTTCACACTATCAACTACTATATATTTTAAAATAAGGTATATCAAAGTCTAAGCGAACTAACGCCTAGAAAACAAAAATGTTACACAATGAATGAGAGAAGCCGCTGAACCCTCCAAAAAGGAAAAGCACTTTGTCCAATTTTCTTGTATATTCTGTGATCAAAACTAGTTTTTTCCACGAAACAATATGAGAAGAAAATTTTTACTACAAAAAGGTACAGATGTCTTCCAGTAGAAACAGATAAGTTTTCCAAAACGAGACATAACTTTATGACACCATTTCGAGACGAGACGAGACAAATCACAAACTCTTCACTCGTAGGTTACTCTATTTAAAATGACAGCAGATATATTTCTGAGTGAAAAGACTAACAAATATGACATTATATTTGAAATACTCAAGAGTTGATTTCTTGATTTAAAAAAAAATGTCACATTGGGGAATCGAACACATGAAATTTCGAGCATGAATGCTATAGAAGCGAGTGTTACAAGTGAGATTATAAATTTTTCATCTTGTTTTGATTCTTGGCTCAAAAATGAGACGAGAAGTAAGTTATCAAATTCAGAAGTACATTTTGGAACTCCATCTTCAACAAGACAATTATCAAACTTTTCCTAAGCTTGGTATAAAAGATAATATTCCACGATTAATTAATAATCTTCGACTTTTCAGAGATATGAAATTTCTCGAGTCCCATGGGTAACACTAGTCTTACAAGTAACACTTCCCAAGTGTAACACACTAATTTTGATAAAACTTGGCAGGTAGATACCACACATAAACGAATATGTGTTTTTTATTTTCTCAGAAAAAAAACGGTTTTAGGGGCCAAAACCACCACCTAAAATTTTGAAAGTTGACGCCCAAAAGTCAAGAAGAATTGAACCTAAGTGAATAAAATTATGCACAGATATTGTAGACATAAAATGAGGGAATACGGGTTTCGTATTTTCCTTGAAAAAACGGTTGGGCGGGGAACCGACCTCCCCAAACCTTTGATCACGAAATACCAAAAGTGCTAATAACAGTATGCCAGATATGTGTAAAGGACACGAAGAATTGCAACGAAACTTTGTGTAGGGACAATAGGCAAAAAATAAACGAAAACGCGTTTTTTATTTTCTGCGGAAAAATGGTTTTAGGGGCAAAATCCCCCAGCCAAAATTTTGAAAGTTGACGCTGAAAAGGCAAGAAGAATTGGACTGAAGTGAATGAAATTGTGCATAGATATTGTAGACATAAAATGAAGGAATACATGTATTTCCTGGAAAAAACGGTTCGGTGGGGCACGGATCTTCTAAACTGTTGATGACGAAATATTAAAAGTGCAAATAAGTTTACGTCAAAAGTTCCTAAAGAACCCAATTACCTCATTTTACGTCTACAATATCTATGCACAATTTCATTCAATTTGGTGCACTTCTTCTTGCCCTTTGGGCCTCAAATTTCAAAATTTTGGGCGGGGTTTTTGCCCCTAAAACCGCTTTTCCACAGAAAATAAAAAACCCGTATTCGTTTATTTTTTGCGTATTTTCCCTACACAAAATTTCGTTGCAATTCTTCATGTCCTTTACACACATCTGACATAATGTTATTAGCACTTTTGATATTTCGTGATCAAAGGTTTGGAGGGGTCCGTGCCCCACCCAACCGTTTTTTCCAGGAAAATACGAAACACATATTCCCTCATTTTACGTCTACAATATGTGTGTACAATTTTGTTGACTTCGGTTCACTTATTTTCGACTTTTGGGCGTCAACTTTCAAAAATTTCGGTGGGAGCTTTTCCCCACTAAAACCGTTTTTCCTGAGAAAATAAAAAAATCACGTATTCGCTTATTTCATGTGTAGTATCTACGTGCCAAATTTTTATCAAAATCGGAGTGTTACAGTTGGGAAGTGTAACTTGTTAGATGTTTTAGTGTTTTATATAAAGGTAACCAAGAAAGTTCTCTAGCTTTTTCACCCACCACCTTCGAACAATGGTATGTCACCTACGACGTAGCTGGAAGATCAAAAATAGTTCCATCAGCATCGGCGATCTTCTTCCAACGTTCTGGAAGGTGGTCATCGAGGCAGAACTTGATGGTCTGTGAAGCGAAGAAGGTATCAAGTGCATTTTGCACCTCTACTAGAGTTTTGAACTGTCGTTCGCGAAAGTGATTGTCCAAGGAATGGAACAAGTGATAATCGAACGATGCAATGTCCCGGGAGTGTGGCAGATGCAATAGTGTTTCTCATCCAAGGCGTGGGTCATCCAAGCTACGTTTGGCTTAGCGTTGTTCTGTAACAGGAGGACCACTTTGCGATTTAGAAGTGCTGGCTACAGAGTTTTGAGTTTTTCTTGAACACGGCCCAACTGCTGACAGTACACAGTTGCATTGATGCTCTGACCAGCTGGTGGCAGTTCCCGATGCACGATGCCGCGAGCAGTCCACCAAACACACAGGAGGACCTACTTCAGGTGCAGTGCTGATTTCGGCTGTTTTGAAAATACTGTAATAATAAATATGGTTTGAATGTTGTTTACTCGCTGAGCAAAATAACACTTTTATTTTAAAAATTAACAACTTGTAACAATTTTTGCCAAATATATACTATCCATACACAGGGGAAAAAAAGGAATTAGCAATTTTTGTTTCTGTTTTATATTCTGGTTTTGTGATTGCAGGGGATTAGGTGCAAGGGCGCCAATTTCTCTGTAAATTTGAAGGGGGAGCATTCAGATGCAGAAAGTATATATATATATGAGGATTTTTAAGACAAATTGCATTCAAATTATGCCAAATATTGTATATTCATAATTAGAATAGAGGGCCCTCATGACCTTTGGGAAGGGGGGTGGCAGACCCCTATGGTCCCCAGGATCGGCGCCCGTAGCCAATCAGGAATCAGGGATTGTTTTGCTGCTTCTTATGTATTATAAAATCTGTCACTACCTGTGTATTCATAGTAGGCCTACCTGATGAAGCCGAAAATGATAGTTGGGGAAACTATTACACGTCAATAATTTTTACAATAACCGTTTTGTTTTGCTCAGCGAGTAGCTTAATCAAATATAAATAAAACTTTAAACTTGCATTTGTCACATACTTTCCTCCTCAACCCTTCAAATATGGCTATGGCCTGTCAACGATAGCCTGTCTTCAAAAGTAAATTTCATCAACTATCTGTAGTTTATATACTGTGTTCATACTATATAGTAACTAAATTTTAACGTGCATGACATGGAATAAACATTGTGAATTTTGTAAATGCAATTACTTTATTTACATTAAATACGGTCCTTTTTTTAATAATAACCACAAAAGCATGCCCAAGAATAGCATAATTACTATTCATTTTCAAACTAAGGCAGACAGTGCACGTAGGGAAGAGTCGATTGTTACCTATTAGGAATTAACGTTATTCACAAACTGAAATGATTCTGCATTATAAATAAGGGGCGCGGTGGCTCAGTGGTAGAGCGTTCACCTCCGGTGCTTGGGGTCCCTGGTTCGATCCCAGCTCGCGCCGTGTGGACTTTGTGGTGGACAAACACCGTGCTCGTGGGTTTTCTCGGGGTTCTTCCGTTTCCTCCCGCTTTCTTCATTCCACCATTTCACTCGTCATCACCGTCTCCTTTAGCCTAACCGGCATAACTGTGGGACGTGTAACAAAGATTTCATTTCATTTCTGGATTATAAATAGATGTGTTACTTACTCGATGACACATTGATGACTCTCTTCATAATAGGGATTGGGATAAAATTATTGGCACATATTTGCATGTGTTGGAGAGAAAGTGAATTACAATATTTCTTACCCATGTAATATTGACTTCCATGCATACCTTTGTGTTCTGTAAGTTTAACCATAATCCGTACTGGGAACTTCAAATAAAATAAGTAAGTAAATGTAAGTAAATGTAAGTAAATTATAATTTATGTTGTATATTAAGAATATTAAGAATTGTTCTTTATGACATGAGCATAGGCATATATCTTTAGCGTTCTGTACTACTAAAAGGATAAATCATAGATGTGACAATATTTTCAGAACCCATACAGCAACCGAAATGAAATGAAATGGAATCTTCAAGTTTTACGTCCTACGCATATGACAGTTAGGCTAAAGGAGACGATGATGAGAGAGGAGTGAAACGGTGGAATGAAGAAAGTGGGAGGAAACGAGAGAAACCCGAGAAAACCCACCAGCACGGTGGATACAAGGGTGGACCGAAAAAAATTGAAAATTGTTTTTTCAAGTCTTAATACCACGGAAAAGTTGCGATTTGGGGAAACTAAAAAGTTGTGCTCTAAAGTTTGCCGAAATTTGGAAAACCTCATATTTTGACGATATTTTTTAAAATCTTACTAATGGTCTGACCTCATCTATACAGGGTGTCTCAAAAGTCCCCTGATATAGGGTAACTCTGTTATTAGCAGAGTTACAACGAAATGTAAGAGGAAAAACCGTCTCCGAATATGATGTTTTCAATCTAAAGTGAAGATTTCTTTTTAAAAAAATCGGATGAGCAGTTTGGGCTGTACACTATTCCCCCAAAGTTAAGTGAAAATGCAACGTTGCCATTTGCCTGGAACCCCAACATAAATGAGTGAAGTTACTGTTTGACATGGGGGCTGGCGATCGACACGTTAGTGTAAAATACAGTAACTTCATTCACTTATGTTGTGGGTCCAGGTAAACGGCAACGTTGCATTTTCATTTAACATTGGGCAGATAAAGAGTATACAGCCCAAACGGCTCACCCGATTAAAAAAAAAAAATCCTTCACTTTAGATTGAAAACATCATATTCGGAGACGGTTTTCCCTCTTATATTTTGTTGTAAGTTTGATAATAACAGAGTTACCCTATAATCAGGAGACTTTTAAGACACGCTGTATATTAAAATGTGAGAAAGTTTTATATTTTTGTGGCCAATCCTTTCGACAATGAGATCTCGAAAACCACAAATGCTAGAAACGTACCATATTCACTGGTCGATTCTAAATTGTGCGTAGATCTGCCAGTTCTCATTCAAAATTAAAAAAAAAAAAAAAAAAGCCTTTATTTTTCTATTCCACATTTTAGGCGTCGTTTCGGCCCTATTGACCCTTGTAAAAGGCAACCAGTAGAGGAGTTATGTATAGCGGGTTGATGGACATTTCAGGCGCTTTGCTTTAATTTGAATGAAAAAAAAAAACTATTGCAAACTAGCAACTACGAAGGCATATGGACTCACAATGAGGCGTACTCGGATATGGAATTATAAGAAAAAAATATTTGTATTTGGTATCATTTATCACTTATCCAAATTTGCCACAAATTCCATCCAAAATTCTATATATTAAAATACAACATTTATATGTTTGTCTTTAGCAATTCACTCCCTTGGATAGTCTTTCTGTCCTTTATTTGTATTCGTAAAGGGACTTGCACAGACAATGTATGAAGTGGGAAGGTGATTCACGCTCATATTAGAACTGTGCGCTGTGTAAATAGCTCAGGTTCAGGTTTGTTTTTAAATATTTAAACTTGAATTCAATAAAGAAAAAGAAATATATAGGTTGTTAGTATTTTTTTGGTTTTGTTTTTTAACTGTGATCTACCTTTATTTGTAAATTATTTTCCAAACTTTCATTAATTTGAAGACAATGCGCGATCGAAAGATGTTAATGGATTTAAATAATATTAAAACATTATTTTCTGAGATTATAATACATAAGAATACGAGCTGTTATATTTGGGAAGAGGCTAATTTGAAAATGTTACAAATTATCGTACAAATGTGAAGTTTTCAAAATTTCGGCAAACTTTAGAATAAATTTGCAAGCGGAACATATAAACGGATTTTATTTCTTTTTTGCTCTTTTTTAGTCTCCTCAATTCGCAACTTTTCTGCGGTATTACGACTTGAAAATTGATTAGGTTCAGCCGCTGCAGGGTAACAGATACTGTGCCGTTGACTCCAGTTCAGGCCCTAAGGAATGTAGATATGTGCCGACAATTGCTGCAAAACCCACGAGATGTGCGTTTCGTAAAACGGATTGTCATATGCAACGAAATGTGGTTTCTTGTTCGAAATCCGAATGTGCAATATGGTGGTTGAGCAAGGGCTAAGTTCGTGAAAGAGGGTCGTTTCGAGCATAACGTCGTGCTCTTTGTGTGTGGTGGAACTACGAGATGGTTATTCACTTCGAGTTCGTTTCTAAGGATCGTCGCCGAACTTTATTCCGAACAGTTGGAGTGGATGTACGCTGCACTACGGCAGAATATCCTGCATTGGTAAACCGAAAGCACACCCTGGTACAACAAGATAACGCAAAACCACACTCGGATCAAAATCTGCAACTTGATGTGATCGAACTGATTTCACACCTGGGATATAGCCCTGATTCTTTGTCGGTCCATGGACTACGGGTTTTGGTCCATGACACACTTTTTGAAAACAGGATGCTTCACCAATTAGCAGGAGGTGAAAAGAGAATGACCGACTTCTTTGCCTCTATGGTCAAAACTTGGATCGACCGCGACGTGGAATTGTGGAACTTGCAGGAAGGTGGTTTCAGACAGTTCAACACGTGGGGATTATACTTTTAAATGTTAATTTGCTTCCTTTGTACTGTAATAAACACATATATATTTTGTATACAAGCAATTTGCAAGACTTATAACTGATCCTTGTATCGAAAATAATAATATTTAATTGAATCACAAATAATCATACTATAAAGAGAGGCGTATTGAAAGGAGGATCCGGATCTCCTTTCCGAATAACCCTTCAAAACAATTAGACCACATTGGTAGAAGTGAAGATGTTAATTTTACAATATAACTGTTTTAAAGTTATATCATTGCTAAAATCATATTGGAAATATAAATTAACGCCAATGTTCTTCTTAGTCTTCTTACGTCATTACTCCTACACGGAGAAAAGTATTTAGAAGGAAAATCCATAGATTCAATCTACAGGCGGTTTTACGTGGCGCTGCTCCTCGAATGGCAGGAAAACTACAGTCTGTATTGCGGTGTAGATTTGTCTAAATTGCGTTGGAGTCAGGCGAAACATAGATATGGCATACCTACTCCCTGTTCCGCATAAATTTTCTAGATGCTGCTACGTACACGATTCTTTTCCCCGTGTGTTTGTTTCCTGACACAAGGAAAATCTATACCGTACATAAGAATAGGGCTGTGTAGTGTCCGTAAACAACCACATAATGTGTATTAAAGTACTTAAGCAGAAATTTCTGTCTCTCACACGCGTCGATGAAGGACGCACATTATTTCCATCTATTTGAGGCTGTACATATTAGTTCTGGCTAAGCAACAGACTTGTACATAACGTTCTACAAACTCTTGTATATGATACAAAATCCTGATTAATTTCACCTCTCTTGATTTTTCTAGACTAAAATATGCTTTTTTCCTATGTGCACATAGTTTCGGGAGTACTGGCTTCTGGCAAAATGACAACGATATGATTTTTGAGTTTATTAATGACGTAGCTCAATAGTTTTATTTGTAATATTATGTGCTACTGTTTACATATGAAAACACAATTTCTTTCATTCTCTCTATTACAATATCTCACTTCCAAAGTTGTATTACCACAAAAGTTTTTTGTACTGTATTTCTTTTCTTTTCTTTTCTTTTTCTTTTCTTTCTTTTCTTTCCTTTTTTCTTTTTTTTCTTTTTGTTTTTACAGATTATAGCCACGGACATCTTCCGTGAAGTAACTGAATCTGAGGCGCAAATATGGGCTCTTAAATTTGAAAAAAAAAATCCGGAAGATTCCGGAATTTTTTCCCGAATTCATGAATCGTGACAGCTTTAAATGAAGTTATTTGAAAATTTGATTCATTCTGAAATAATAACGTATGAACTATGAGCCTATAACTTGGGCACGAGCAGGAACTTATTAAGTGATTTATTATTATTATTATTATTATTATTATTATTATTATTATTATTATTATTATTATTATTATTATTATTGTTTCAAAATATTATACAATTTATTTTATCTACATACCTATTAATCTCATTAGAACATATAGTATTTGTAGTTAAGGGTCATTCGTGCAGCTTGCTTACAACTAGGATTCCAGTGAGATGTTCAATACAAAAAGTACCTGTTTTTAGAAAATTCCGTGGAAATTTTTCCCAATGTCTTCGAAAATTATGAATAAGTCAAACATATGAAAGGTATTATTCGACATAATGCTTCACTCTAAAAAGAGTGAGTTGCGAACCACAACAGGAAGCTTAGTCACTTTTTATTTTTCAGTATCTCATTTCGTTAAGAAGTACTTGTTTTTACTACTACTTGTATGTTTCAATGAACATTGGCAAGTTATGGACTAGGACAAGTAGTATTTTTAGAAGCATTGTTGTGTAGATAAGTGAAGTATTGATGGCGCTAGGAGTAACCAAATACAGTAAAAACTCATTGATCCGCACGTACGGTACTCTGAACGGCCTTCAGTCGTCGTCTGTACATACGTACGGTATATTTAGATCAAAAGAGCAGGTCAGAAATCGATTAAAGACTTTTTTCAAATGACTTTTGTTTACTTAAAGTTACTGTACTGTAGTATTTAAAGAACAGTAACATTCAAAGTTTCATTTTGTAGTAGGCCTTTGTTTTTTTTTTTTTTTTTTTTTTTTTCAATTTATTGTACGTACTCACATACTGTCAGTAAGTTTATGTTGTTTCGGGAGGTTTTTTAAGCATGCCTTAGTAATCCGAACTTTTTTTTGATAATCCTGACATTCCGAGCAAACGAATATTCGGATTAACGAGGTTAAAATGTATTTTAAAAAAACAAAAATGATAAAAAAAATTCCCGAGTTTATGGACAAGTGACACCTGTGCATGGTATCATTCGAAACCACAATTTATTTTAAAGATAACTACATATAAACAATGAAATTCATGTATTTAATTAAGAATCTTTCTAAGTGAATTTTCTTTTTAGATTTTTTCAAATTTGGGTTACATACATGGTTCGATTTTTTTTTAAATTTCAAATCTACTAGGCGCATTTCAATGAATATTGGCAAATATATAGCCTAAGATCAGTAATGTAATGCTAGAATTTTTTGTCGGTATACGCTTGGCCGTTTTCTAAAGCATAACGCATACCCACCTATGTATACGCTCATTATTTCGTAAATTTAAAGTGATAATATGTTGAACTATTAAAAAAAATATCAGGTAGATTTACGCCTTATATACTCCCGTATACCTGCATTAGATCCCTGACTAAAATACGTAGTACTTTCTCGATGCATTTCGTGTACATACCTGAACCTTGTGCCCTAGTACGGGTACCAAATTGAAAGGAACATTTTTCTTGGCAAATATTCCCGAATTTCTTCTGATTTTATGGAGTATGATACATGTGAATGACATTCGAAAGCCTAATTGTTGGATGATTTCTGAAAAAAAAAAAAGCAAGTGTCCTGCAAAAAATGAAAATTCTTATTTTCTTGAAATCTGGTTTTAAAACACTTTATGTTAACACTTCTAACAAGGGAACCTTCCGAAAATGATAGCTGAAGTGAAAGGTGTGGCCTATGCCAATTGAAAGAGCTGTAACAGAGATGAGCATTCCCAAAAAATTAGCTGCCTATAGCAATAGGTTCAAGAAATATAAGGGGTGGAAGTTCGGGAAATAGCAAGGCTGGACAAGGGGGAAAAGTGCAAATTCCACACAAAAAAAGGGGGGGGGCACGGCAAAATACAATGCTGACAAGTGATGTATAG
This sequence comes from Thermobia domestica, assembly GCF_964235325.1. Taxonomy (NCBI): domain Eukaryota; kingdom Metazoa; phylum Arthropoda; class Insecta; order Zygentoma; family Lepismatidae; genus Thermobia; species Thermobia domestica. Next base: position 42,344,410 of record NC_137463.1, on the reverse strand, counting down.
AAAGAGACTTGCCACAATAGGGAACAAATGAAGGCCACCAGTGGGGTTAACAGTGTTGCCAACTGCAATGAAAAGTACATGTTTTGCAAAGAGCACTATATGAAGTGAGTGCAATATTCAGTGTCAACCTGTCATGTAGAACATAAGATATGGCGTGTCTAATTAGTGGTACAATCTAACAAAAGAAAATAGAAAAAACAGAAGTATGAAAAATATTGAAAAAACGTAGTTGGCCATAATGCGCCACATTTGATCAGGGGCTGTACATATTAGAATGAACAAAACAAGAAGCACCGAATATGCAGGAAACCGACGTACCTAGAGTCGAAAAGAAAAACGAGTTCCAAAGTTGGCAAGACTGGCCATGGACATCCAGACAAGTCTAATATAGTTAGGCCACTCGCTTCAGAAAAAGAAAATTCCGGCAACCGGCATCACTCGGAATGCATCAATGTTAGAGTGATTGAGGCAATGTCAAGTCGGGGAACATGAAATGGTTGGGTTGAGCCAACAACCGATAATAGAAGTAGTGAATATTATGTCATGGTTGGGTCGTATGTGGGAATATGCAGGGTGTCCCACCAAACTTTGTGACCTGAAAGATTTGCGAAACGAACAAAAATGTGACGGATCCAGTTGTCCAGGAATGTACCAATGTCAGGGGGTGATAAAAGTCTGTGAGAAGCAAGTGCCCCTAGGATCCCCAACATAGGGCCCCAGGAGCCAACTTCAAATTTTCAAATGGAAACAGGGACCGAGTGTTACCTCTCTCGATTGATCATGGAATGTGCAACAACATATATAGGAAACATTTGCTATATGAAGCATGTTTTTCAAAATGGCCGCCACAAATATATGCTGTCTTAACATGGCATCGAACAATGTGATCTCAAATTGCTGCGAAGCGAAAAGAGATGTTGCAAATCCAATTGCACAGGAATGTACTCATGTCGAGGGCCAAGAGAACTTTGTAAGAAGCAAGTCCCCCAGGACCCCCATCATAAGGCTCAAGGGGGTCAACTGCAAATTTCAAATGGGAACAGGGGCGGATGATATTTCTCTGGATAGATACAACACCGTCTATAAAAAAACATTTGCTATATGAAGCATTGTTTTCAAAATGGCCGCCAAAAATGCTTGTTGTTCTTGTCACCCAGCAGATATTTTTGGCGGTCATTTTGAAATCCCATATAGTAAATATTTCTGATATGCGTTGTTGCATATTGCAAGATTTATCGAAAGAAATATAACTCTATCGATGATGCTATTTGAAATTTTTAAGTTGGCCCCTGGGACCCTATGATGGGGGACTTGGGGGCACTTGCGTCTCACAAAAGTTTGTCGCCCGCTGACATGGGTACATTCCTGCACAACTCGATGTGTCACATTTTTTTCGCTTTGAAACTATTTCAGTCGCAGAGTTAGGTGGGATACTCTGGATATATCATATAGGCGGTGATAGTACTGCAGACAGCAACACACAGCAGATCAAGCCTTTGATTATGTTTGCTTTCTACAGGTGTGGATATGTGATAGAAAGACCACCAAAGGTTCCGACACCTCTAGAGTACTGTTTCGAGACATTCACAGGCGATCATTGTACCATGTGTGACGGATTGACATATTCCGCTGTGCTCTCTGCAAATGTATCTTCTGTTTGGACCATAGTCTCATCGAACAATGGCACGTACAATGTGGACGAGCATGTACAAATGATGCGAAGGCTAATGCCTGTTGCCTGTCGCGCATTATTTTCAGTCGGTATATAGTAGTGTACCCGCTAAATACGACACAGATTATCTAATAACAAATAATTCGGAATGTAGTATATAGACTGAAATAGTGTGACGTCACATCCTTTTCGTTGCCATGGTGATCGCCATTTTATTTTCCATACAAACACGAGCAAATGCTGAGAAATAACGCATAAATGGCGATGTGTTATGTATTTGATTGTAAACATTAATGTAATTGAGCAGAAATGGAACAAACAATATCCTAGAATTCTTTACTAAGATTTTCGATATTCTATAGGCAACATAAAATTCTTAATCGTAAACGTAAAATTACTAAGGCAAAATAAATGAGCAAATACGATTCGATCAGAACACACAATTGTAATATTACATGATACAGACAAATCAACACGATCTTTACATAAGGTTTGTTCCCCTTCTGTGTAATACATCGAGGCATTTATATTAACAAATAATGGATACAAACTTACCTCAACTTCAGTTCTTCATGTTTGCCTCCACTCTCTTTTAAATATTTAAATTCACCATCATACATTATGGAAGACATGTGATTTGATTCAAGAGCATTTTCGCCTGTTCCCACCAACTTTTCTTCGTTCTCAAAGTATTTAAAAATTCTAAATAATTTCACAGCCATTGTTTACTCAACACCTCATTTACACACTCACGTTTGTATAGAAAACAAAATGGCGATCACCATGGTAACGGAGAGGAAATGACGTCACCACTATTCCAGTCTATTAGACACCTTTCATATAAAGGAAATAGAATTAGAAGAAATTGAGCAGGCTATTAAAGCGCTGAAACCCAAAACATCTTGTAGTATAGATGACATTCCACCGTATGTGGCGAAGGGCTGTTTAGATATATTCAAGCATCCACTCCACATTATCTTTAATATGTCCATTAAAACCAATATATTTCAGAATAAATGGAAAGAAGGTCTCATTTGCCCTATTCCTAAATCTGGAAACAGGAATGAGATAGAGAACTTCAGACCCGTAGCCATCCTATCTCCCTTTGCAAAAGTTCTTGAAACCATATTATACAACAGAATTTTAAACCATGTTAAGCCTGTCATATCTGAACATCAACAGATTTTTAAGGAATAAATCCACAACAACCAATCTAGCAATAATAACGGATTACATAGCAAGAGAGTTAGACAAAGGCGGTCAAGTGGACGTCATTTATACGGATTTCAGTAAGGCTTTCGACAGAGTTGACCATGACGTGCTACTACAGAAATTGGTATCTTTCAATTTTTCTAAACGAGCAATAGAATACTTCGCTTCCTACTTGTGCGATCGAGAGCAAGCTGTCTCTTACAAGGGATATATTACCATGAAATTTACCACATTATCAGGTGTTCCTCAAGGATCCCATTTAGGTCCGCTATTATTTCTTCTTGTAATTAATGATATCTCAACCTATGTTAAAAACTCTCACTTTCTGTTGTTTGCCGATGATCTCAAATTATATTCTAAAATAAGCACAATAGATGACTGCACACAACTCGAGCAGGATTTACAGGGTGTTGGGCAATGGTGTGCCAAAAACAAACTTTCATTGAATATCTCTAAATGCAAGTCTTTATCGTTCTCAAGGAAAGAAAATCCCATCAATCATCTGTATATAATTAATGGCATATCTCTGTGTAAACCAAATTCAGTTAAAGATTTAGGAGTAATTTTTGATTCAAAATTGACCTTCTCTCATCACATTGATGCAATCTCTAACGCTGCATTCAGAAACCTCGGTTTTATCTATAGAATGGGTAAAGAGTTTAGAAACGAGTCAACATTCATTAAACTTTATAATTTGTACGTAAGGTCCCGATTAGAATATGCGTGCGTTATTTGGACACCGAATGTAAATAAATACTTACAAGCGATAGAAAACATACAATTTAAATTTCTAAAAATGCTTACGTACAAGAAAACAGCTTTCTATCCCAAACAGATTCCCTACGTGGACTCAGTAAGGAGTTTGAATTTCCTAACGTTGACGAATCGACGAAAGATGTTTGATTTACTATTTTTATATAAAGTATTAAATAATAAAATTGACTGTCCACAGCTACTCACGAAAATATATCTGAGCGTTCCAACAGGCAGAACAGGACCAGGGAATACTGGTATATTTTTCTGTGAAAGGGCACGAACAAATATTCTCAATAAATCTCCGCTGTGGAGAATGTGTGACTCCTACAATGAATTAAGTCATAAAACTGATGTATTAGATATATTCAGTATGTCAGAATACGTATTTAGAAACAGGATTATTACCGAGTACCTGACACTCGAAGTGCATTGATTAATTGTACGGGTAAAAGTATATAGGTATATGTATGTATTATACGACACTATAATTAGGCATTAAGCCTGTTGTGTTGTTTTCTAAATAAATAAATAAATAAATAAATAAATTTCCTTTTTGTGAAGCGAGTGGCCTAACTATATTAGAATTGTCTGGATTTTCATGGCCAGTGCTGCCAACTTTGGAACTCGTTTTTCTTTTCGACTCTAGGTACGTTGGTTTCCTGCATAGTTGGTGTTTTCTTGCTTTGTTCATTCTAATATGCACAGCTCGTGATTAAATGTGGCGCATTATGGCCAACTTCGTCTTTTCCATATTTTTCGTAATTCTGTTTTTTCTATTTTCTTTTGTTAGATTGTGCCACTGATTATACACGTCATATCTTATGTTCTACATGACAGATTGACACTGAATATTGCACTCACTTCATATAGTGCTCTTTGCAAAACATGTACTTTTCATTGCAGTTGGCAACACTGTTAACCCCACTGGCGGCCTTCATTTGTTCCATATTGTGGCAAGTCTCTTTCTATACATTACTTGTCAGCATTGTATTTTGCCGTGCTCCCCCTTTTTTTTGTGTGTAATTTGCACTTTTACCCCTTGTCCAGCCTTGCTGTTTCCCGAACTTCCACCCTTTATATTTCTTGAACCTATTTTTATGGGCAGCTAATTTTTTGGGAATGCTCATCTCTGTTACAGCTCTTTCAATTGGCATAGGTCACATCTTTCACTGCAACTATCATTTTCGGAAGGTTCCCTTGTAAGTTCAGTCTTTTTATTTTACAATACAATTATATCCTAACAAATCACATGTAAAACAAAAGTAAGGTGATGTAAATATTTCAAATTCAGATAGGGTAATATAGTGTACAACAGAGGGACTTTTTTTTTCGAAACTCGATAGAGCATAAAACATTTTTTTTTTTACAGGTATTCCATTTTTGTTACTATTGTACATGACCTCTATCGAGTTATGACAAAATATTCATGATTTAGCATGCTATAAACACTGGAAATATCAAGATTTGCTCACTCTGATTTTACAGTTCGATTGGTAGCATAAAAAGCATACCTATCCCTTATATATACGTCAATTTTCAAAATTTATCCTCGATGAAAAAAAAAAAAAACGTTCCGTGCCAAAACTCTATGTTTGAAATACATAAATTGGCTGTACAATGTAACACATTATCGCTATGAAATGTTCCCTACTTTTAAGGAGCGACTGAAGTTGAATACTGTAGCGAAGTAGAAACAAAATTAGAATTTGTGGACTAAAGTTGAATTTCGCAGCTAAAGAATTTAAGCACAATGATGTACGTACCGTATATCTCTAATATACTAATTAACGTGCGAGACAGGCCTGTAGCCAGCCCAAAAATGTTAGGGGGGACCCGGCTGAAGTTAGGGGGGTGCCTATGCAACCATATTATAGTTCATTTGCCAGTCTACCGTGAAAATTTTAGGGGGGCACCAAAATTTAGGGGGTGAGGCGGCCCCCTAGCCCCCCTGGATAGTGTTGCCACCAGACGAGACATTTCTCGTGTCTCGTCTCGTCTCGTCCCGTAAACGAGACGAGACACGAGACGAGACGGAACCCTTTTAGACGAGACACGAGACGGGACAGACTACTTGTCCCGTCTCGAAAACGAGACGAGACACGAGACGAGATGGGACGTCTCGTGAAATGTCTCGTCCCGTCTCGTGTCTCGAAAATGCAAACGCTGGCGGGAATGGCCAAGATTGAAATTGCCAGTGGTCATATAGATTGCAAAAGGAAAATCCCCTTTGTGAGAAAACATGTTGAAAAGCCTTCATAGAAAAGTGTCCTCTGTCTATTGAATGAATCAATCGTGATACATGAGCTTCCAGGAATACCATCTTTAATGTCTTGTCCCCAATTCCCCTTGCTGTAAACTGAGGAATTCTCATTTCTTTTTTTTTTTTTTTTTCATTTCTGGCTGGAATGATGACAAACAAAATCAAAGACAGGGAAGATTTTTACAAGGTCAAGAAACCGAACTACCACCCCATCTATTCAATTTGAAAACTGGATAAGGTCTACACTCATTACAGGCTGTAGTTGAAAGTTCTGGTTGAGATTGCGGATTCTCTGGTGGCGGTATTCTTTTTGCTATATGAACCGAAATTAACCGAAAACGGCAATTGAAGTATGTCATCTTGCAACTAATATTTTTTCTTCTCTCTCGTTCTCTCTCTCTCTCTCTCTCTCTCTCTCTCTCACACACACACACACATACACATAAAAATACACTTTTACCATTTTACCAATCGCTCGCTTATTATACAGCAGTCATGTTGTAAAATTCACCTCTTCGTTTGGAAGGCGGGCGCAGGACAAAATAAGCAGATATTATCGACGAACCCTTCAAATTGTTTGCTTTCAGCAAATTTATGATACTAACAATAACACTTTAAATGAAGAGGTTTTACAGGGGGACCTTCGTTTTGTTACGCGGAAATGTTTGATCTGACCAGTGTGCGAAATTGCCCTCTGCTTCCAAGGTTCGCCAACCCTACTGTTCCTTTCCTCTTTTAAGGTCGCGTCATAACTACCCTTCTTTGAAAACCGAAGATGCAGTAAAATTGTGACGTCACGGCGGGAGCAGAAACAGCTTTCGCCCAAGGTCTTGTCATTCACCCTTGTTTGTTTCTTTGATTTTTGCAGGAAAGTGAGTGATTCTTGCTTTCCTGTATTAAGAAAACATTAATTACTGTAGTGCTCGTGTTAGCCTATAAGCACGTCGAATTCTACACTAAGTATTTGTCGCAATTATAGTAGAAATACTACGGGTTCCAAAGTTATTTTTCATATATTTCCCTCGGTTCCTTTGCGGAAAGTTTGGCGAAAGAAATGCTGTCGGAAAGATATCTTTAAAGTTGAAAACGCCAGCGTCTATTCCGATCATTTTATTCCCGAAGCTTATGGACATAATTTAAAATGTGAGCTTCTAAATATTCTACCCAAGAAAAAGTTTAAACAAGACGTGTCTTCACTAAACTTACCTTTACTATACGGAACCGTGTTGATGTAAATAATGAAAGAATTAAATGTACGGAAGTTAGGTGTTTAAAGAAAAAACAAATCAGACATTGGGGTGAAGCCAGATGAAATAACTATTGTGACTGAAATAAAAAATAACTCTTTGTTTATGTTATTTTTCGTTTGTTTTGTGGAGAGTGAGGGGCATAAACCAAAGGAAGAGCTCTCCTTTTTGCGTAAAGAGAACGAAAAACTGAAGTCTAACAGTAGGCTATGTACAAAGCCAAAATAATATGTTTACAAACGAAGTTAAAAGAATTGGAAAGCAAATATAATAAAGAATTAATTTCAAAGGCCAGTTCTAAAATATAATATTGTGATCGTTTCAATAAAGTGGTTAATAACCGGTGGTGGATATATTACGAAAAAGTTTTATACAGGGCCAAGTAAATATGCTAATGAATGGCAAGAAAAAACTAAGATGGATTGATTAAGATATCATTCGTGCATTAACACAACATGCCTCATTGATAAATTATACAATCATCTGCGGTTACAAGTTCGAATCCCCGTACCCAATGTGTCAACATTTCGACGTTGTATGATTGCGAATAGATCACGACAATATAAGAAACTTTAATCCAAAATGGCCACCCAAAAATCAACTTTTTTTAGACCACTAGCTAATCTGGGTGTACTGTCATGAGTTTGTTACACAAACGGGGCAACCAACATATAGTAGCACACACCCTGCGGTTATGGGAACAGATTTGTACCATGGAGGTGAAGACTGGCCCTAAGTATTCTTTGGTCCGATGTGTCGTTCAGCTCCCATTACTATGGCACTGTGTTAGAGCTTACTGTGCAGTAACATATAAAATTTCAATCAAATACTTTCCATTACTCAATAAAATTATTTGGTTCCGAGCTTTTTTTTTTAAAAAAAAAAAATAATAATTGCAACAAATCTAAACACGCTAAAATGAAAAGTAGTTTTTGGATTGGTATGGAAACCTAAAGGCTGGAATATATGAAATCAAAGTGTACACACATATTTATCTCCCTATCTCTCTATTTATCTATATATCTTTCCATCTATCTGTCTGTCTGTCTGTCTGTCTGTCTGTCTCTCTCTCTCTCTCTCTCTCTCTCTCTCTCTATATATATATATATATATATATATATATATGTATACAGACACTATAAAGCAAGTGGGCTAATAGTACACAATAGTGTCGGGGATGGTGGCACCTTTACATCGAACTTTGCTTGTCGTGTAAACATTATTTGACATTAGTGTCTTCATCTTCAACGTACCTATGAGCAATTTACTGTGTATTCGTGTATTGAAACTGGTGAAACAAATTTCAATGTTTCAGAATGTAAAAAAAAAAAATCCAGGGTCGAGAAGCCTCAGACAACTAACAGCAGAGATATATTATCTTGTAAACTATTTGTCCTTGCCTTGTGAGCTTATTTGAATTTATTTTTAAGACCTTTAGGCAACTTTGGCCCACCCCGAATGGATGATGATGGGAAAATTAGTGGAATGAAGAAAGTGGTAGGATACTAGACAACTTCGAGAAAACACACACATTCGAAAAATGAAATGAAATGAAATGAAATATTTGAGTTTTAGGTCCCACGGTAATGCTGGTTAGGCTAAAGGAGACGGTGATGATGAGTAATGAATGAAATAGTGGAATGAAGAAAGTGGGATGAAACGGGAGAACCCCGAGAAAACCCACGCACACGGTGTTTGTCTACCACAAAGTTCACTTGGCAGGGGCTGGGATCGAACCCGAGACCCCAAGCGCCAGAGGTGAACGCTCTACCACTGAGCTACCGCGGCCCCACACACATTCGATGTTTGTCCACCACAAAGCTTACATGGCACTAACCGAGATCGAACCGACTACCACATACACCAGAGGTGAAGGCTTCACGGTGTAGTTACCGTGACATTTCTTGTCTTTGTGTTCTGGTTAATACTTGTAACTTAGTTGTATCTTGATTAGCATGGTGCAGCCTGCTACATTTAACTTTCGTTCCCATGGTATGCTGCCATATTTTTTACGAGACAAGACGAGACAAAACGAGACAAACGAGACGAGACGAGACGAGACGGGACAGAACCTCTCGAGACGAGACACGAGACGGGACGAGCGCATTTTTTCGAGACGAGACACGAGACGAGACACGCTTTACACGAGACGAGACGAGACAGCCTGAAGTCTCGTCTCGTCTCGTCTCGTGGCAACACTACCCCTGGATATGGGCCCGGTACGAGAAACAACTTTCTAAGTGGAACTTTATAATTTCCTTTAAATGCTCGATTGTGTTAAATATATCGATTCCAATTAACGGGTGTATTTACATTCTAAGGAATTGATCTTGATAAAAAAAAATTAGTAGGTCTATTTATAGTAATTCAGAGAATGCATTAAATTTTTAGAAAATGTATGCTATTAAACTAGTAAATGTTGTCAGTTTTCTTAGTTAAAAAATGAAATCTGACGAAAGCAAATTACTTTTAATAAATAGTAGTATTAGAATTTGTATATTGTCGAAACTATAACACTATTATTTATTAAAAGTGATTTACATTGCCGAAACTGTAAAACTGTTATTTATTAAAATGATCTACATTCCCGAAACTGTAACACTATTATTTATTAAAAGTGATTTACATTGCCGACACTATAACACTATTATTTATTAAAAGTGAATTTACATTGCCGAAGCTGTAACATTATTATTTATTAAAAGCTATTTCCTTTGGCCAGATTTTAGTTTTTAACTAAGACAAAGTAGTTTCAAAGGTAGAATGAACGGCATTCAAATCAGTTTTCTTGTTTCGAAGAATTAAGAAATATTACAAAATATCCTTACCTACATTTGTTATGCTATCGTATGTTTTATGGATTTTATTGAATTATTCGCTTTAAAAAGTTTCTATTACTTGAAGTATTTTCTTTTACATTTTCACTTTTATTTATTTATTTTTTGTGTACATTGATGTGTTTTGATATATTATAAAAGAATGAAGTTAATAAATGAAATTGAACACGTTCAGTGCACAAGGATATCAAGTCCACTTTTCGTCAATTTGTACGTATTCCACCTTTTAAGATCTCGATGAAAAGCTCCTTTCAGAGTTTAAAAAATTCAAGTTCATATATTGAAAATAAATATTATTATGAAGAAAGAAAAAAATATGGTCAAGTTTTATGTGTACTTAAGTGAATCGTAAACATTTTATGTTTCTTTTTCTCACACCTTCTCATGTAACTGAACTTGATCCCCTTGTGTTCTGAATGTCCTACATACATGAATTCCAAGCAGGGGTGCTAATCCCCCCAATTAACAAAGTATCTCGATCACATTTAATTTTACACCTCCTCTTATCACAACACGTGAAATCATTGGTAGAAAAAAAGGACTCAAGACTCACACTACAATCACACACAGTAAATTTAAATTTAGTTTATTTCAACGTAAAATTGATAATCTTTGTACACTTTAGGATGTTTGATTTTGCGAGGCAAAATAATAATAATAATAATAATAATAATAATAATAATAATAATAATAATAATAATAATAATAATAATAATAATAATATGTAAAATTCTGCTTATTTTAGTCTCAGACATGTGAAAGATATATATAACGAATTTCAAGAAGATTGGATAATATTTAGAGCTTGCACACTTTGATCAGTTTTGTAAAAGTAGGCAAAAATACAATTTTTCAATGTTAATTACTTTTTTTTTTGTAAAACTAGACATCACAAACTTAAAATAATATTAAAACTAGATTGATAAGTAATATAATAGGCAAAACACTTGTTATATTAATCAACTTTCAATCATAAAATCTCTTCTTTTGTTTGCTTGGTGACTTTTCTGTGATCCTCGAGTATCCTCAAATAGAATTTTTGTTGTTTGTCCTTGGCTTTAAACTTTTATCTCTTTTTATCAGAACAATTCCTCTTTCTCCGGTGCACTTAATTAAAAATTATCTTGATTTCAGTTTTTAACTGACCTAAAATTTCCTATACACCTGGAAATTCACTTATAATCAGTATTTGACTGATTTATTTTTTACACGTATGTTTAATGTTAAAATTAGTATTTATTTAGGTATATTGTTATATTTATTTTGACAACCACTAACCAAAAGCAAGGCTACATGATAAAAAGTAAGACATATTTTCTTAAAGATACAGAAAAGATGCATAATTCCAGAAATTGTAAGGTGTAAAAATTACATCAAGTTACTCAAGTACAAGTGAATAACGAAAACATGGAAGTTAATGATCTAAGTTTTTAACAACAAGTTTGTCTTTGTTTACTGGTTAAGGAAAAAACTGATCAATAATGTCTTCATATGATAATTCGTTTAAAATTTCAGTCTCACAGTTAAAGTTAGTAAGTTATTTAACCAAGTGTCCCCATGCTTGTTCTGAGATGATGTTTTACAATTTTGATCCAACTCATATTTCTTTCAGCTGAGGAGCTTGTTACAGAGAGTGATAGTAGAATTCTGTAGAGCCCATTCAAGTTTGGGAAGCCCGAGAGCTGTTGTAAACACCTGTATGGCTTAATAAAACCTCGTTTAATCCAGAGTTTCACAGTAGCTTCCATGCTGTTTTCCTCTTCATCATCAATTTCTTCTCCACTTAAAGCTTCTTCTTGAGTATCTTCTGAGGTTAATTTACTACAGTGAAACCTCTCTAAAGCGGACAGCCGTGGGGAATCAAAAATTGTCCGCTATAGAGAGGTGTCCGCCTTATAGAGGTTTCAATATTTTCTTACGTAAATTAATAAACATGGTAATATGCAAATAGAAAGAAACATTTTTGCATGAATCACGTATTTATGAATATTACCAAAATGTTACTGTATCTGCATTATAGTGCGTCATCCAATTCCCTATGTTCGAGGCACAACATGGGAATAAGATGTTATAGTTCTCTGCACTTTACATTTATCGCTACTTACTACGTTTTCGGTGTGTTGCTTTAATTTGGAGTTAATTGCAGTCCAGTAATGACTTTTTTTTTAAAGGCAATATGCGTACCCATGGTCAAAAATACCAAACTTGTCTTCTGTTTAGTTAGAGATTCCAGCAGGACAGTAGAATGGTGTGTCATCCCAAACAGTGGGCAACTGTCAATCACTTTTGCTTCTGAAACAGGTTGAGTGGGAGTGGAATGCAAGCAAAGGATATAAGGGTGTTGTGAAACAGAGACCCTTCCTCAGAGTTGCTGGACAGACAGTTGAGGCAAAATGTTGTCACACTCTCATGTTCTTCCTTAGTGACATAGTATGAATTACTAAAAGTGCATTTTTACTGTACTTTTCAACTTGTTTTTAGAGAAAGTGTCCTTAATAGGAGGTAAATAATACCTATAAAAGACAAGAAAGACTGTCCGTGTCCGTACTAGAGAGTGTCCGCTTTAGAGAGGTTTGCCAATATGTTTTTTCCTATTACGGTGTTTGGGGATTACAAAATATGTCCGTTATGGGAGGTGTCCGCTTTATAGAGGTGTCCGTTAGTAGAGGTTTCACTGTACTATTCTTTTTATCATGTTTTAAAATCCTGGACTTTTCTGGTTTGGGTAACAAATCAGAAATGTCTATGTTGTGGTGTGAGACTTTGTATACAAATGAAAACTTTCATAGCTCAGCTACTGTTTCTTCAGTATCAAAACAGTAAAAGTCACACAATTCTTGTATCATATTTGACCAGAGACTTTCATTCAGTTTGTTAACTCCATCATGAGAAAGGAAAACCATTTGGGTCATTTAAGGCCAAGAATTGGTTTGGAAAGCGATCTAGTAATTCAGCAGTGAATCAAGGATTTTAAAGCAAACATCAACTTTAAATTTTCTTAAAAGTTCAGTTATGTCTTCATCAACTGTTAGCTCGTGCATAAATCTTTTCCTCTTCTGTGAAAAATCCCCCCTCCCAATTTTAATGACGCCATTGGCATCATGTTCCTTCCTTGTGAGCACCCCTGTTTCGAAGTATAGATATCGGGGACGCAACACTTAGAGGAAACACATAAGATATTTCGATATACGTACATTTTCCCGGAAGTTTCTGCAAATTCTTCGTAATATGAAATTATTATTATTATTATTATTATTATTATTATTATTATTATTATTATTATTATTATTATTATTATTATTATTATTATTATTAACAATAAGAGTAGTAGTAGTAGTAGAAAGAGCTGGAGCAGGAGAGCAAAGTATTTGTTCGTTAAATTTATGTGTTAAGTCGAACACATTGGATCCCACGAGAGAAAGTTTTGCGAACATCTTTGGCTCGACACCTGAAATTTGGAGAGTTTATTCCTTTTGTGATGAAAGCACTGGATAAAGTAATGGTTTTCTGAAATAAGTACCTATACTAAAAGGGCTAAAGGGAAGTTTAAATTTATTGCTAAATCAAAGAGTAATTGATAAATCCCTTAAGTTACAGACATAAATTTTGGGATACCAACTTCTCATTAAAAGTAATTGGAAATTTGTTTCAGCATTTTTAGAAAATTCGATTCTTAAAGAAAGAAATGGACAATTTCTATTACATTCAAAATTCCATTTTCAATTCTTTATTTAGAAAGAAAAAAATAAATGTAAGGAATTACTTGTTAGAGTTACTTAACAATCGTTTGACATTGTGAAACTACTACAGATATCAAAATTATGCGTTCCGGACACTAAAACCAGTCAGTTTCCAGTTTTAAGAGAAGAATAAAGTCGGGGGGAGGGAGCACTGTAGCTTAGCGGTAGAGTGGTTTCCTGTGATGTGTGGGGTTCCTGGTTCAATTTCGTTGGGAAATTTGTGGAACTATGTTTACTGGATTAAATTCATTTGGGGTAATATTGGCCACGCCTCTAGAAAAACAGCAAATATTCGCCACTGTATCAAATTGGAAATAGGCGAGGTGCGGTGTGGAGATTTGAGTTTCTTCGTTAAATGGCAACCTCGCGACGGTCAATAAGAAACAAGAAACTGGGCCGTTGTATTGAGAATTATGCTGTGCTACTGTATCAATATGATCAGGACACAGTTACAATAATGTACTCTTTGGAGCAACGTGATTTTATCGTTAAAAAGTTTTTGGAGAACGGGATCTGTTGTTGCTATGAAAAGGGCATTTACACGCAACTTTGCCTCACGTTCTGCCCCAGACAGGAACATAATATGGTCGTTAGTGAATAAATTGCAGGAAACAGGATCGCTTCTGAGGAAGACAGGGAAGCATCGGACCTTGCTGGCGGATGTTGTGAAAGATGTCAGGTACCGACTCTAAGTCACCCAAGAAATCTCTATTCAACATGTGATTTCGCTTCAAATATCCAATACAATATCCAATCAAATATCCAAATATCCAATACAAACTGTAACGTACAATAGCGAATATTTGCTGTTTTTCTTGCGGCCTGCTCTATATTACCCCGGATG